>NC_040011.1:34316472-34616472 GCF_000972845.2 Larimichthys crocea | reverse complement strand
CTGGGTAGCATTGCTCTGTGGCAGCTGGTGCACAGCTTTAGGGGGTGAAAGTTACAGGCTGATTACAGGTACGGTGGCAGTTTTCTGTGTAGCTTTAACTTGAAACATGAGAAGAAGAAGAAGAAGAAGAAGAAGAAAATGTAACCATCTGTATTTTGTTGTTAGGTGCAACACCTGAGAGATACTCACAAATTTCTTTTTCCCATCTCCATCTTCGTAGTTCTTCTTTGATTTCTTGTCTTTCTTGGGTCCAGCAGCAGAGGCAGAGTTCCCCGTGTTGTGCTCCATACTTGTGAATTAATCCAACTCCTTGAGTCGAGGTGACAAAATAAACTCGTGTGGCGGTAAACTAAACACAGCAAAAGATGTTTCTTAACATGCGAAGGGGCTAACTGTTGATTTCCTTAAGGCCTAGGCTGGTCCCCTTTGCTAAGTAGCCACAATTAGCACGGTGCTGCTAATGATTTGGTAGAAAGCCAACTACACCGAGCAAACCCCCTCCGCTAAGCCGCCTGTCTGTATCACAGAAGGAGGGAAATTCAAAGCACAACCCCCCGAGTGCTCCGGACGAAAAGTACGATAACGGCTTGTTGCCTTTACAAAATACAAATGAGTACTTTAGTTCACCTGTAACACAATCCGCTTCAATTCAAAGTTTTAACAAAGTCTCTTTTTAAAGTATGAGGCGCTAACGTTAGCTTTAGCTTTAGCTAGTCTGGCTACAGTAGGTAAAGTAAAAAAAAAAAAAAAAAAAACTCTTCCCACTTCCACGAGTTGTTTCGGGGACCACAACACAAGCGACGGGTCGGTGTTACGGATGACTCGGCCTGGAGGCTTCTCCTAAATTAGTTTCCATGACTGCTATAACTTTAGTTAAACTTTTTAACCCCTGAGTGACAGCGGGGGAAAACGACTACGTCTTTAGCAGCAGAGAAGTCTTCCTGTTCTTCTGACAGTCCGGTCGGAGCTGGTTGGGGAGGAGCCTGTGCTGTGCAGCTACACCTGGGTGGATTTATCTGACACTTCAAACATGACTGCACAGATCTGTAATCTGTGGGTGCAGGGACGAACACAGCTTCCATGGAAGAGTTACACGGCTTTACGGTAAAAATAAGGAGCCAGTCCAACTGCTGACTAACTTCCCATTGTGGTGTTTCCATGGCATCTGTGTGCATGACGTGTCTTAAGCAGGGAATGACGTAATAACGAACTGTGTCATAATCTAGAATTAGAATTAGAATTAATTGAATCCACAAAGAAGACAAGAAAGGATCCAAAAACAACAACACACACACTCACACGGTCAGTAAGGTGAGCAGTGTAGTAGAATAACCCACCACCAGCAGGCAGCACAGGCCAGTTAACCTAAATATTGCAGTCCACTACTGAACAATCAAGGTAAGAGTAAACTCCCTACACCTCAACACACACTATACACTGAAGTTTAATAGTTAACTGGAAAGGGTTTTACAGTTAAGCAATAAGGGAGGAAGAGTCTCTAGGAGCGACTGGGGGAACCTTTTTTATTACTATTATTTTATTCATTAGGCTACATGTACTATAAAAGCTCTGTAAGAGAGAGGGAGACCTGCCTGTAATAACATACTGCTATAACACACAGCTATTGCTACTGTTCCTTCTCTCTGTGACACACTTTTTTTTTCTTTTTTACTTGTACTCTCAGATGTTAGATGGGTTAGGGAACCTCTACTCAGACATCTAAGGTTGCACACCTTCTAGATATCACACAGATAAATGATCAAATCTCACATTATGAAAGAAAAGGAACTCTGCTGCTGAGAGATCTTAATTGTTCTGTAGACTAGGTCATCATCAGTAATCCTTCCTTCCTGGTTCATCTGCCGTGGGACTGTTTTGTATTTTGTAAAAGACGATGTTTCAACACGTGTGGTTTTGGCATTTTGCCATGTTGTACTGTAATGGTGCAAACAAATAACCAGACTTGGGGCGCCACCAAGTGGTGACAGGCTCTGCAGTGTCATCAGAGTTCATACATGTCAAGCAAAGTTAATGTACCAATAGGTTTCAATTGTTGAATTGCCTACTTTATATTGTTCTCTAAAATGATTTCTTTACACTCAAATTCAATTGGCGCTGGGTGGCGGTTATAGGGGGAAAATAATAATAATAAATAAATGCACAAGGCACTTGCAGTAAATGATTGAATCAAGAAGGCACATCACCCATTCTTCTTAATAAACTGACTAAATCGACACAATTCCGAGGAGAGTGTCTTCCAAAAACGATGTATGTACAACACTCCAGGCAGGTGTGTCCTTTTGTTCCCCTTTGCAATTTCAGCACTTCTAAGATCCAGAAGATATTATGATTACGCACCATGGACAACAATAATCACGCTGTTTGTCTCATCATTAGATGAATCCAGGGGTCACTGGATGAATATTCAGAGGAATTCGTTGCCTCCACTTGGCCTGGCTTGAGCCATTTTGAGATATAATGTCCGATACCCTACTTGAAATGCAGTGTTTCTCTTACCTCTCAGACGCACACAAACCTATTTGCACTCATTACACCACGCATACATACGCGCAGGATCAGGATTACAGAGATAGGTTCGTCTGTCTGCCTTGGTATGTGAGAGATGTTTTCCAATAAACAAGATTGGAGAGGATTTGCGCGTCACCGTTGGCACTGAAACCGACAACAGTGTGCGTTTCATCGCACAGGTCTCGTCATAAACTTGAGCTTCAATTATGGGGGAAAGGTTAATTAAAGTGAATGTGCACGATAAGGCAGGTGGCCCCGTGGTACTCATAAAAACCGTCTCTACCCACATATTAAATGATTAACAGCTGGCCCATCACAACATCATCTTCGTCGTCGCCATTCATGAACAATTAGACGAAAAGACTGCCACTTTAATGTAATATCTTTATGTCAATATAAGCCTACAGTCTGTCATTTCATTATCATTTTACAATGGTCAGAGGCTGGAAATCGTGTGCTGTGTGCATCATTTCACAAGACAAGACAGTTAAGTTACAGATATACAAAATATTTTATATACAAACTACTGTAGTCTCTTTTTATGTTGCTATAAGTCACGTTTCCATGAAAAGAAAAAACATATTCATCTTGTCAGGACTGATGTGAAATACCTCGGGGTTAAATTTGTAAGCAACTATCAGCCTAATGCAAGCTTTGGAGTAGGCCTGTATCGTAAATGAATAAACAATTTGTTTCCAAAGTGCAGTGCGGGAAGGGCACAAGAGGGGGGTGCAGCGGATAATGGATTGTTTCACATTGCATTCATTAATTACCAGAAAATATGAGTCACTCACTAATTTGATCAAGAGTTATATTTATCTCTCCACCTGCGTAGACCCATAACACCACTCCAAATCTCTAATATCCCCCAGTGCTATATTTTGGGTGCTTTGATGTGGGCAACGTCTGGCGTAATCGAGGCCATGATTAATAATTTGAGGTTTTGATGGGGATTCCAGGTTTTTTGGGCTTCCCAATTTGTCCAAGACAACCCATAAAGGCAACAACTTCATGTGTCCAGTACGTGCTGCAGCAGTTCAAGGGTGACCATTTAGTCTTTAAACCCCCACAGGAGTCTCATTAGAGAGTCCCAGAGTCCCAGAGATTTGTCCTGGGGGGTCTTGTCTCTACTTGTAGGAGGTCCGGGCCTCTCTCAACGACCTATCATATGGCATGGAGGCGAAGAAAGAGTTCCGGAGCTGGCAGTTGATGAAAAACACAATGAGCAGCACCAAAAGGAAAAGCAATAGGCACATGACTATGTAGGTGATCAGGTCCGGTTTGTGAAGCTCGCCCTCCCGGAGCCCTCCTCCCCCTCGCCCCGTTGTGGGTCTCAGAAGGGCGGCCACGCTCACCGAGCCGCCGTGGGAGGCGTTTAGGGAGGGGGTGGCGTGCGTGGAGGACTGGGCCATGAGCACCAGGTCGAAGTCTGGGGTGTTGGTGGAGTTGAGGAGTATCTGCCTCAGCATGGCGCTCCGCTGGCTCACCGGCTGCGTCGGTCGGCTGGAGGATGAAAAGACGCATAGAAGGTTACCCACTGACTCCGTCTTTGTTCAGACTGGGTTCTGTTGCAACAACAATGATAAATAAATAAATAAATAAATAAAAAGAACCAGGAGCGACTCCTGTGTGACAAATTTAGGAACAGTCTTTCAGGATCGCAATAGGCTATTTAAAAATCCAAGGTCACTGATAAACTCCATCCAGTGACACATATCATCTACACTGCATGTGCAAATCTATTATGAATGAATAAAAACATCATAAAGAAAGCTGGAGTCACTGTTAAGCACAAACTATATCTCCTACAAATGGCATAGCACCCTGTGATTTTGTTCTTTGTGTAATCCCACAGGGACGTCAAAGTACATGGTTTTAGTTAGGGGTTTACTTACTTTGTTGTGCGCTGCGAAGAATTCCGCAGGTGAGTTGGAAAAGACAAAATCCCTGCTCCGCATTCCTCAGCGTCCCCGGCTCTGTCTGCCCCAGCCCCTCCGAGGACGCACTGTGGAGACGCGGCGGGTCGATAGTTTTAAACCCGCACCTACAGACCATATGTCACTGAGTGGGATAGAACACGGCGTCTTCAGTCACATTAAACTAAAGTGATCAAATCAAACGTGTCAGCGCAAATGAGGGTCCCAGTGAAGGAGCACGTTACCAATTCCACTTGTTAGCTTTAAAAATCCAAAACAGTCCTTCCAAGCGCGTGGTTACGCACAGGCTGTGTTATCGCGGGCTACTGAACCGATATCCAAATCACTCTAGGGTCTGTCAGAGGTGGGGAAGTTCAACGGCGATCGCTGGTGCGTACCCATGTCTTCTTGTGCGTCGTGGTGCGCAGTACAATATCACCTTTGCCTGTGCGTACTGGCCACAGCTCTGCCTGTTCTTTTATCCAGTGAAGGGACGTGTTGGATAGATGATACTGACTGTCTTGCCTTGTGGGATTATCGATTCATGACTAAAATGAGAGGAAAGGAGAGATTAACACAACCACACACCGGGTCGTCCATCTTCGTCCTGGGGTTGCGTGTGTATGACAGAGCTAGAGGAGACAGGGAGAGAGAGAGAGAGAGAGAGAGAGAGAGAGAGAGAGAGAGAGTTGCAGATCAGGAGAGAGGTAGGAGGGCGCTGGAGGAACGTCACTGGACAGGGATGTGTGTTACTGTAAAGAGAGAGTCACAAGATCTATCTATCTATCTATCTATCTATCTATCTATCTATCTATCTATCTATCTATCTATCTATCTATCTATCTATCTATCTATCTATGGTAATTTAACAACTTGAGTCAGAGCCATTTCTGGACCAGTGTGGGGAATGTCTCACACAGGGGTAATGAGAGAACAGGAAAATGTGTGAAATTGGTGAGTGTGTGTAAGAACTCATAAGGGTGATTAACTTTTAGAGAGGGTCTACCAGGTATTCTATTGTCTGAGTCTTAGCGCCTGAGCAAAGCATTGGATGTCAGAGTACCAGTGTCAGTCCGTTTCCTGTAGGAAAGACTTAAAGAGCAACAAAACTCATCTTACACCTCACACAGCTGTGGTCTTTGTTCTCTGTAAAACAGAATTTGGTGCCAGACACCAAAAAGAAGGCACGGAAGGTGGAGAATGGAAGCTTTAGACATGAACATGCACACAAAGGGCCAGACCCTAGAAGCTGTGCTAATCTGTTTTATATTCATCTGCACCTGTTCTGTCACAATAGAATATCTGACAGGCATAGAGGGCAAGGACAGAGGGACACAACACACACATTGCAGCAAAAATAATGTAAACCATCCCCAAAACATTGAGGGAAACTAGTCTGCAAATAATAGACAAATGCCTAACAGTGACCTGGTGCCCCACATGAACTTTGTATTCAACAATAAAGAGGATTATAGTAGACCAGAGTTAGGTGCGATGTGTATGACACACAGGAAATCTAAATACAGCCTAAAGCCTTGTTTATACACATGGAAGGACAGCAATAATTGTGACGGCTAAGGAGATTACTGTTTATTATTGGTTTTTGGATGTGCTGCTTGTTCTCTGTTTTGCTAGGGGCTTGGTGCTATCCTCATCTCCGTCATACATTTACACACACGCACACATATTCACACATATACACATCTACAGCGACAGGCACAAATGCAAAGCCAAATACACATAATGGAAAAATCTGGCCCATTTTGTCATAATTGTATGAGTGCCGTCAAGTGATGATGTCGTGGTGTTATATTTACAAAACTTTTAGCAAGATTGCTAAAAGTCCCGACTCACACATTATAACCAAGTTGTTTTGGAAAGAAAAGGAAGCGAAGAGAGGGCAAAAGCCTGTCATATACCATGACATATATGGTGATTGTTGCTTTGCTCTGTGACTAATTGTGAAAGTTATCAGGCTTTGCTCATTAGCCATAACCCATGACAATGGAATTTTGATTAAGAGGGGTGAAGTGTAATTCTCCAGGGGGTCTCAGCCAACAGGAGTTCTCTTCACCCTCCTTGGCAATGTCAAGCATCATGTCACACTAATGAAACAACAATGACCTTTCTCCTACTGAAATATGTGTTTGTTTACATGTGCTACCTGTGTCCTACATGCAGACACAAACAAATATGATCACAACATAGACCCATTTACGATTTTTCAGCCCATCTTTGACTAATTCCCTCACGTCCGTTTTCCATTTCTCTGCTGTGTGGTCTGTTTCTGTCACTTCTCCTCATGTCTCCTTCTCCTCTCTTTCGCCAACTCTTTCCATTTCTTAATCCTTTTAATCCATAAAAGGGATAAGGGGTGGGGGGGAGGGGAATTCATCCATGAAACACTGAGAGCTCCAAAAGAAGAAAAACAAGAAAACTACAAATTCTTATATTTCTTCAGTTCAATAATGTTGTTTTACAAGAAGAAAAAAAAGTGAGATGGACAAGTGCTTAAAAGAAGCTTAATGTTCCCACTGATGAGACATAACCAAAGCGAATGACAGGTCATGCAAGTCAGCAGGGATTATACCTTCACATCCTTCTGCTACTCTTTTACAACACTGAGTTTGAGTCACCTCAAATTATTCCATGTCAAGTGAGGGTGAAGTAAAGTAAGCACTAACAAAAGCAGTGGTAATCTGCACTCACAGCAGTACTTTCCTCGGCCATTATCATTAATTTCTTTGAGAGAAAATAGCTGGAGCCTACTGAGTTTTGTTTATTTTTGCCTCATGAAAGAGTAATATTGTTTTGCTGCTTTTCCTCAGCATGAGCTCGACATTGCAGTGAAGTCATTCACCGCACAGGCAGGAGTCCAACAACCACCCGGATATACTGTCTATAGAGTCTATCCATCTTAACAACCACCCGGATATACTGTCTATAGAGTCTATCCATCTTTGCTTTCCACTACCTCACTGGCAAGCTGGCTCACTGGCAATGCTACTACAGCTCCAAAATATAATAATCAATCATATATATATATATATATATCCTCTTTATATTATATATTATATTTCTATATATATATACAGTATACCATCCCCTCTTGACAGACGCACAAACATACACAAACACATAGCATTTGATTACAGTGATAGTCCCAGACAGACTCTCTAGAGCAAACTAAGAGCCACACGGAGGCAGATCATGAGAGCGCTGATGTGCACACTCCAGCATTGCACACTCACACAAAAGCATAAGATATGTTTGACATGTATAAACCACAAGCAGCTGCACACACACACGCACGCACGCACATGCACACACACACACACACCACGCAACGCAGACAATATGATCACTAATGGCTACACAAGCAGCTTGGACTCCTTTATCTGTTGAGTCAATACAGTTCCATTTTCTCTCTTACTGATTTCCAACAAGGATCCTCAACAAAAAAAACAAACAAAAAAATCACACGTAAATGTCTCCCCTCTCATTTTCTGTAATCGTCTTCATTTTCTTCTAACCATCTCCTCTTTAACCTTTGTGGAAAAAACTGCTGGCAAAATAGGATTTTTCCCTGCCATCGCGTCAAACGCCCCCATTGGCAGAAATCAGATGCTCTACAATTAGTCACTTGATTATCTCGACAGAACACCAAATGCTGCCTCTCATCCCAGGCAGGCAGAAAAGGGGAGGCATTTACTTTCCCTCGCCTTAAAAATGACAAACGGATAATCGAGACAAGCAGCAGCTGTCATGTTACCACTGTAACATACACGCAGGACTACCACTGCATTTTAAATTATACATACGGTAAATATGCAGATTACATGCATTCAAATTATGTTTTGTGAGACCAAAATATATTTGAACCTGCAGATGTACAGTATATTGAAGTGGAGTACAGGAGTACAGAAAAATAAATGAAAATAAACTATTTTTTCCAAGGTTTACAGTGACATTACTGTATAATGATCATCTAGAGTAAGTAAATTCTCATATTTTGCACATTCAACACATTTTGCCTATGAATATTTGTATTTATACTCTCTTTTATTGCACGATAAGATCAAATCTGCATTTAATTTTACTATGTATGCAGATAGTATCAGAGCCCACTACAGGTCAAGTGGTCTCTCAGCTCTATAGCAAACAAAGCAGACTCAGTATAGGCCACTGGGGTATTTTAAAGTATGAACTTGAGGACAGTAAACAAACAAGCGAGGAGCATACATCCTGAAGCTCTAAGTATTAAATGCAGAAGTACTAGTAGCTTACTAACTTCTATTTTCAATTTTCCCTTTCATCTGCATTTGAAATGTGCCTAATATGGGAATGTTGTTATCAGGATCATTGAAGGAGGTTTTTGGGAGGGAAAAAGTGAGGGCCTCGATGAGTATGTGTGTATTTGTAGTGTGAAGTTCTGCTGTTTGTAGGCTAAATCTGGATGAGCAGAGGAGGAGACAGAAAAAAAAACAGACAGAAAGAACGAATTGTCCTGTTTCCAGGGTCACTAAGGTCATAACCACCAGACAAAACATAAAAAAGAAGGGTTGAAAACAGCAATAGGACAGAGAGGAACAGAAAGTGCCAAAGAAGAAAATAGTTGCTGAGACAGACACCAACAAATGTCAGATTAAAAAAAAATAATAGGAGTGTGAGTGAGCTAGGGAGGGTGGAGGTAAAAACAGAACTCAACACAGAGCAGAACAAAGGGAAAGAAATACAAAGTGAGTCAGAAGATGAATCGTGGTCTAACAGCTATGGCTAGCCCATAAAAGGGAAACTATGTTGTAGGTACATAAATACACTGAGGGGAAATGTTGCTGTATATGACAAGCAGCAGTGCTGGGATTGTTATAAACATAACTTCCTCTCTATGTCTCACTCATTCTGCTTTCATACTCACACGTGGCTTTAACAGAGTGAATGGGGGAATATTTGCAATCCAGTAAACATTGTAGCAGTTCTTGCACTGAGTTTCATATCCATTATTCACTGCTGTCAGTAATACTGAGATAAAGATTTAACAGTGATAGGAACACTAAGGATGGTAGTAGTGATAGGACTGTAGCACCGATTAAATGTTGCTAAATTGAAAATGATGTCAAAGACGATGAAGATGATGAATGCTATGGCAAAGCTGTAATAATGTAGATGGCGATGATGATGAAGCCTCATGCCACATTTTCTGTATTCGTACAATGGGAGAGGTTTTGGAGTGGATTTTTTCAGCCCATTGTATTAAATTGGCTTTCATAGTAAAATTAGTTGAATGCACATCCAGGCTCTGAATACAGGAGTCGTTCGGTTTTCTTTGAAACTTTGTTGTCACGAGAAATGTGCTAGAATTTTGAAATGTTGAATGTTAGAATGATACGTGTATATGTCTATATGTACGTATATGTTCTTGCTGATTTTTTCGTCATCCATTTTTCATGGTAAACCTGATTTATTGTGGGAAAGAGTGCCACTAGAGAGGTGTGTTACACTGTAGGAGATTTCAGAAGAGGAATAAACCGCAAACCCTAAATCCCACTAAGGAAATCCTTGAGATACATGAGACAGCCCTCAGATGGTCAGAGCAGGAGTTGGCCCAAATTTGGCAGGCATATTCACAAAGGAATTCAAACAGGAAATTTGAGAAATTTAAATGTCTCTTAGATTAGGTTAAACTACAGGTTAAAGACTGCATGCTTGATTAAGCTACCTTGTACACCAAGAAGCATCAAGCTTTCTAATAATCAGGCCCTGTGAATTACTCTGCAAATGACTGAAACCCACAAATGCATAAAATTTTGTACTTGAGTTCTAAACCTCAGGGCACATAGAAATTCCTCTATGAGGTCTCTCAATACCATATACATAAAACAGCTATGTTGTTATTGTTGTTTTTAATTGTGATTTTTTTTTCCATTAATTTGGATCCTCATTAACCACTTGCAACTAGTCTTGGTCCACAAATGTAAAACATTACAACAAGTAAAACAAATATGTAATTTAAAATCCAAGACAAAGGAAGCAAAACAAAAACAAAGAGACAATAAACCAGCAAAACAAGAAACAAATAATACATGATGGTAGTCACATTACCAAATTCCCACATTATATTTAGTCAGTAAAACATATGGTTCCATATAATAGAAGTACCAATAAAAACAGTGTATACAGTTACTGAGAAAATGAAATAGGATAAACTGAAATGTGAGCAAGAAAGTTCCTGTTGGCAGTGATGATGATAAAAGTGATGATGATTTTTTTTTTCTGTAATCATCCGGTGAAATAAATGCACACCTGACACATTTATCTTACCTAGCCTGTTTCAAGCTCTTCACTTGCAATTACGAGTGCAATCATGGCTTCCTATACTCTCATTCCTCAACCCCGGCCTCGAGCGCTGGTTGAGCCACCTGGAGGGCTTGTCGGGGAGTTGTCATATTAATCCCTCCATCCATCTTGATCCAGTGCACTGTGGCTTTCAAGAATCGGTAAACACTCGACGAGTCTTTTCTTCTGATAGCACCTTATAGCCCCTTCCTCCTCTACTCCATCAGTCCTCTCACTGACTGCTCAACAAATTAGATATTGGCGTTTCACCAATCATGGGAACTCTTTAAGAAAGTCTCAGCACCATGGATTTATGATTTTTTTTACAGGCTGTCATGTCAGAGAAGTAAAAAATGGGTGGGAGCAGGTTAGATTCTTATGATTATGATAAAAGTTGCATTTTTATGTTTGATTTTAAGATTATGACAGCTTTATGCTCCTCAATTGTCTTTCAGTGTGGTTAAGATTTTATCCCGATTAGGTCCTCTCCGGAGGGCTTTCTCCTAATGACATACTGTGATGAGAGACTGAGATGGCTCAAGGGGGTGATTGATGCCTCAGATGGAAGCTGTAGTGTGTGCAAAAATGATGAATGGCACCTACTTGTCTGCGCGGGTCAGAACCACAGAGAGACTCTAGAATTTAAGCCTGCTTCTGCATTAATGTTTCTATTAATATGTGAGTGTAAGCTTTTGTTTGTTTGTGTACAAACAAGTTAGCATTCGCTATTTAAACGGGAGTGTTTATGACAAAGAGTCCAGTGTGTGAGCGTGCACGCATATGTGAGCATTCACGCCTCAGTGAGTGTGTAAATGTGTGTAGATTTCTGGCAGAGAGAAGGGTGTTTGAGCCCACCTACGTGTGTGTTCAAGTTTCTAATAATATACAAGGAAGGGTGAGCTATGTATGTGTGTGTTTATACAAGCAAGTAAGCATATTTTTTGTTACTAAGTTTGTCTCCTGAGGGGGCTTCCAGGCAGTAGGCACATTGGAGAGGGAGTCTAATCTCATCTCCAAATCCCTGGAATCCCTGTCTTTCAGAGGCAGGAGGTCACATCGCTCACTGCTCTGCCAGGAGAGACAGAAGCAGAGAAAGACAGATGGAGGCGGTGAGAGGGATGGAGGGAGAGAGAGAATAAAAAGGAGGAGAAGGGGAGAGGGAGGGAGAGCTGGAAACACTTCCATGCCTTGGGCCTCTGGGACAAATTACACCAGAGAAAGGATGTCAGTTATACTGTGTTGCTCAGACACGCACACACACACAGACACAGACACACACAAAAGGTTTTTTTTTTTTTTTCTATGCAAGCACACAGGCTAATGTCTGCTCGCAGGTCATACATAACAGATCATGAGAATGACTTCCAGAAAATTGTATCTTGCGATTAAAACAAACATGTACAATACACACAAATCCAAAAATACAGATCAATGGAGCGTGTAATTCAGTAAAGGCCATAAGGTTCAAACTCACATATAAAATCAGGGGCAAAACTCAGATAATAGAACTTCCTAAAGCACGTCTCTCTTGGACTGACTGTTGCTATGGAGATAGTCCAGTAAAGATCCAGCGTGCTGTTTACATGTGTGAGTGTGTACAGTTGAATTAAGTCTTCTTTCTTTTGAGACAGTGTTTTGGCATTTCTGCTTTATAGGCCTGCATATAGAGTGCAGCAGTGAGTGATGGGGTAGAGAGAGGAAGAGTGGAGGAAACAGAATGAGAGGATATGACAAAGGTTATAAACCAGACTCAACAATGTGATGAGTAAAACGCTTGTCTGAGTTTACCCAAGCCTGTAATTGTGGTTATTGTAGAGCTTTTGCTTAAAGCTGTGCCTGCCAACATTTTATTGAAAAATATAACTTTCAACACATCTTACAACCGGAATCATGAGTTTATAGACTCATGAAATTCTGGTGGAGTGCATGGCCACTGTTGACTCTGTAAACTGAAACTTCAGTGCAAAATCTTTACTTTACTGAACAGCAGCATTACATATGTGAGCTCATGATGACGACTGAACTTTATGTAAAAACACATTTTCTTCACCACCTACATCACATCACTTACAAAGGAGAAGAGAAGCCCAAGGTCTGTACAGTTCAAATGTTCACATTGCATGGTTTTGAGTTATTAAAGTCAACAAAACAAATACCTACCAGCAGCTGTCATGACGGGCCATCAGTGTATGAACTTGCCTATCGTGGTTTTAACATCAAAAAAGCAATATGAATGAAAAACAGCTTTTAATCAAAATATTCCTGCTCTTAAAATGACACTTTCTAAATAAACCAGAGTTGCTTCAATAAAACTGTCAGCAAAGAAATTGCACTGAAGCTGAGATCAGTCCAGAAAATCAGTTGACGCTTGTCATATATAGTCTAAAAGATGACCATGTAAGGCAAGTTTTAGTGACAGGGTTATTTGGCCTTTGTGTAATGGCAGACCAGACAATAAAATGAAGTCTTTCAGTGACAGTCTGAAACAATGCAGAGAGAGCAGTAAATGAATGGTATGGCGTACCCGAGGTCTGATAAGCATCTGGACATATGTTGGAGGAGTGTTTATAGTGCTGCTTTAGAGGGCAGCTTTCAGGATGTCTCTGACACGCGGAGTGTGTTGGTGAGATCAACACACACACACATGCTGGTGACTGGGTTGCATACATACGCACACGTTTATAGAAAATCCAATTTCCCAGTCACAGAGGAGTTATTTGGCTTTTAGGTTCCTTTAGTTAATGTCACTCTTAAACACACTGCATGTTGAGTCGGCAGTAATCTCGTGTAATGCTTTTAAAGTGGAGCGAATGTATTATGTTTAAGGAAATACGGTTCTTTATGACATGAGGATAATTTCTGCTCTGGGCGGTAGTTGAGGCTTGCTGCTCATATCCTAACTGCTAAGCACTGATTTAAATATGTTGTGGTTTATTCAGATGGTACGTTCTGATTTGAAGTTTATATCTACACCCTTTAAAAGTTTTTGTAGGAACTCAGGAACCTTTATCTTGAGAGGAACCCAGTTAAAGTTTCAGTCAAGCCTCATCACTGCTTTTCATCCATTATCTGTTTAGTTTTTTTGTAGTTAATTTTCTAAAATCTTCTTGGGCTCTACTGTTTTAAACGTTAGATATTTGGTATTCTTTTGCACAGCTGTTTTGGATCATGTAAATTGGGCAACACAAATGTGCTTGACATATACCAGGTTTTCAATGCTGGTTTATGTAAAAATGAAAAATCAATTCAAACAAACAAACTATAACTATAATATTTTGAATGTATGTGTGTGGTTGCAGTACTGTGTGCTGGAAGTGTATGACTGCACTGTGTACAGTTTAGTGTAGTCCGGGTCCTCCCGGCTGCTCAAATGTTGGTTTAAAGAGCATTTGTTCTGAAAGTGTACATTTGTGTGTGTGTTTGTGTGTGTTAGTGTGTGTGCGCATGCGCGCATACCATTGGAGAACAGCACTGCAGCCACATGTCTGGCTTCGCTGCCATTGACTGAGGGCTACCAATGCGGACAAACTGAATATTTAGACTCATTTGATTGATCAAATTTGACCAGTTTGATCAGCACAAACATACAGAGTACTCCAATGATTAAACAACCAGTTTAGATCTTACTCTTTTTAATCCAAGGATCAAAAATATGACAATATACAGTACAAGATTTTGCTCAACATTTTTTGTGTACAAGTTAAAAATATAATATTTCAGGTAATTTTGTCTTTCAGGAGGTGGGAATATTGAAACCTTTCTGTAATTTTTATCATTAGCCTGATTCTGCACACAAAATAGTTAGCTGCTCTTTCACTCTGTGACACACACACACACACACACACACACAGACACAGACATGCACACACACACACACACACACACACACACACACACACACACACACACACACACACACACACACACACACACACACACACACACAAATACAGTACAAATAAATAAAGACACAAGTTCTACTACATATTTAAATGAAAACTTGACTCTAAACCACATTTGTGTATCCAAAAAGAAATTCAGCCACCATAGGTTGAAAACCTCTTATCTCTGAAAGATTAAAAGAAAAAGATTTTCAATTATATTTCAACTCAGATTCAGATTTATCATCAAACTTTAACAATGTTTTAAGAACTACCTGTTTAAAATATAGATACATTTTTAATGGAAATAACTCTTCTTGTCTTGCAAGTTGTACTGTAATGGATTATGATGTTAAGATGAACAAGATCTAATATTGTTTGATGTATGATGATATATATTAATCAGTGCAGTTGGCCCCTGCTGACTCTTATCTATGGGGCTAATGATATTTGATAGAATCCACACAATGTTTTAGCTTGATAATATTTTGGCTTTGAAAGGGACAAAAGAGACTGAATGATGTATTCTAATTATCTGAATCCACAGTAGAATCCTTGGTTAAATTAAAAATGTCAAATGTCGTTTAAGAGTTGTAAACTCATTTATGAGTTATAAACTTCTCCTTTATGAAGTTTTTAAATGACAACATGGAAATAAAGGCAAATCAGTTGATGTGAACACTGAATGTTGCTGTTTCCCAGGAGCAGTGGGGAACAAGGAGCAAGTATCGTCATCAAGTAAGAAGATTTTAGAAATTACTGAAGAATTCTAACTAGTAATATAATGATGTCCTCAAATTGCAGAATCCGAACTGTGTTCAGGATTTAACACTTGAACAGAATATAAATACAACTATTTTTTGTTATCAAAAACCCAAAATAGGCTGCTGTTACACGAAAGACGGATACTGTGGCTGAGCCCACAGGTCAACATAAACTTCAGCACCCTATTTGTATCTACAACTATAAACTGTTTATTGTAGATACAGTTTTCTACTTATAATAAAAAAAAGATCAAATTTTTAATGGGCAGAATTAGCAGACTGTTATTATTGAGATCACATCTTCTCTGTTATTATAGTTAAAGCAACAGTTCAACTATTCTTCTGCTATCTACTCATCCTCAGTCGAATCACTGATGAAGTCTAACACAACCAGTTAGCTCGCACAGCGGTATGTCAAAGTCTCTCAAAGAAAAAACAAGACCATAAAATTACTCCACACAGCTTCTGCAGCAGAATCCCAGTGTTTTATAGCCAAATGATTGCACTGCTCCAAAAGTCCAACAGCTTACAATCTGGTTTTGGATGTCCTGAAGCAATCAAACACAAGAGATGATATAGAGGATATGTCGCTTTTTGGTTACTATTTATAGAAAACATGGACACATGGAAACACTTTGGGCTGCAAAGGCACAATGGAAAGGAGATAGTTAAATATGCATAAACATACAGACATATACTTGTTATGTTTGTTTTTGTTTATCATATCTGTATCTGCTATCCATGGATTAGCCATACTTCTCTGGCAGCATGTTTGCTTATTACATAGATACATAGATTTCGAAATTTCTTTTGCGAGCATATGTAGTTACTTATGCCTATGTCATTACCACAGCAACCCAGAAAGAAAGTTTGGTGATGTCTGGATACATAAATCTGATCTGGTCACTTCCATGTAACATTGTGAATGGACAGTCTCAAAGATCTGATTTGAGAAACAAATGTCATTTGCCTGTAGCCTGAACAAAGCCAAAGTCAATTTCTACTAACACAGGATCTCTTGGAGAGTCTACATAGAGCTGCAACTGTATGTCCATGCAACAGATTGTGTGTTATGTTGACATATGAAGGTATGTGACTGACATTACAATGAGAGATTAATGTTTTTACATTACATGTTTACTTTAATGATTTTTTTCCCCCACTTTTCCTGAATCATCTGACTCCTGATCACAAGTTGTGCACTGTGGATGGAAATGTTTTAATTAGATAGCCTGGTGTATAAAGGGGTGTACAGTACAGTTCTCGGCAAGCATCACTATACTTGTCCTGACAAAGTGAAGACGCAGAAGCAAAGCAAGCCTTACTGGTGTGAATAACAGTGGCAGTTTTATTTTCAGATATCTTTCTTTCTTGCCCCCCCCCACCCCCCACTCTCCAGCCCACCCTCTGTGTCATCACTTCTCTGGGTTTCCCTCTCTCTCCACTCCAAGTGGGTGATGCACTGATATCTCTTGGCAGCGGATGTGGGGGCTTTCATCGCTGCTCTGCCCTGTGGTGCCTCTTCATATCTCATGGTGCTTATGTTCTCCTCCTTATTTGTTTCCTTTTCGCCCCTCCCCCCCGAGCCTGTGAGCCTCTGTCTTCCTTCTCCTCTCTCACTCCCTGAAGACATTGCCTTTAATTAGAATTCAACTGTCAACACAAACCCCCCTCCAACTGAGTTAACTTCACCTCTGACCATTTGACCTCATGCTCACTTGCAGTCGTTGCTATTTTCTTTTTACATTCCCTTCTAATTGGTCAGTGCATATAGAAAACACTTGCATTGAATCTCCACTCTAAGCCCAGTATGTTTCTCTCAATCTTCAATCTTCACCGTCTATTTCACAAACATCCTGCTTCCCCTCTCTCTTTCCCCCCCTGTCCCACTATCAAACTCTTAAAAATACCTACCCTGACCCTGCTTTTTGCCCCCACCTCCTACAGCTGTCAACGTCATTCACATCTTCCTCCTTCCGTCCCTTTTTTCTCCTTCTTGCGAGTCCTGTCAGTGTCTCATAGTGTTCTTGCCAAACTTGTCGCCAAGTTGTTGGATGAGCAGAGCCAGCTCCCCGGCGGCCTGCGACTTCTCCTCCAGGAGCTCATAACGGAGGCTGGAAATGTCTTGCTTGATCTCCTTCAGCTCACCTACAATGCAGTCACACACAGACACATTAATCAGGTAATGTGAGCGTATACAGACATGTACTGTATGTAGGTAACTACTTATCTACAAGGCCACAAAACGGTGATATAGTTGACACATGTGACTATATGCTGCTTTTTATGGACTTTATCTCACACATACAGCCCACACACTAGCTCCCACCTCTTTTCTCTCTCTAACAAGCCATACACTCATGCGCACACATGACCTGAGCAAATAATGACGATGAGAAAGGGCCTTAATGAAGAGGGAATTTTTACCTTCATTGACTTCATCGCTCTCTCTGTCCACTTGAGCCTTCAGGACATAGCGCTTAATCAGGCGCTTCATGATATTCTATGGCGAGGAGAAGAAGGGAGAAGATTAAATAGAGAGAAGGTGACAAGTGTGATGTGACACCGCATAGTGTACAGTGGTAGAGAACAGCACTGTGTGTGAAATGTTGAGTATTGATCTGCAGCCAAAAGGGAAGTCCCGCAAGCAGCTGCCAAGGCTTAAGCAGTCAATCTCTGCATGTAGGCAATCTGGGTATGGGTCAATACCTGTCACTGCACATATGGCACACATACAAATGTCTCATCAAGTGACATCTAAATACTTGGTGTGAGTGATCTTTTGAATTTGTGTGCTGGATGCTGAAAAAGAAAGACACACACACAAACTGGTAGACAAAAGCACAGCTGACCAGTGAATATAAATGGACTGTACTAGCGCCTTTCTAGTCTTCTAACCACTCAAAGCGCTTTACAGTATAGTATGTATGTGTATTTACCCATTCATACACTGATGGCATTGGCTGCCATGCAAGGTGCCAACTGCTCATCAGTTTTAGGAGCTAACCATTCATTCACATTCATCACACATGGCACAGCCTTCGGGATTTGGGGTTCAGTGTCTTGCCCAAAGACACTTCGATATGCAGATTGGAGGGGATTGAACCGGGGATTGAACCGCCGGTTCAATTAGTGGATTAGTGGACGACCTGCTCTTTCTCCGAGCCACAGCCACCCCAGTGAAGGGAGTTAAGATTTCCCTCAGGGCGATGGTGTAGTACGGCAGCGTCTCTTCCCTCCTGTGTGATATTTCCAGCTCATTTACAAAGAGTTTGCTTTTCGATCTCCCTCAAACACCTCATTAGAGCCATTTTACGCCTCACAGTGACGCTCTCTTTCTTTTTGCCATTTCTGCTCTCCCCCTTGCACTTACAATCACTTGTTCATTCCCACTTTCCTTTTAAGTGATGCTCTTTCATCCAAACTCTTAAATTCTTTCCTCCCTGTTGTCTTCAGTTTATCTCCAGACCTTCTTCACTCTTTCTTACCGCTGTTGTTCATATCAGTTTCTCTTTACCTCTTCCACCCCTCTATTTTTTTTCTTTCCAACACTCTACGTGTCATCCTGTATCATATCACTGCCAAGATGCTAAATCTGCTGCTACATCTCTCTACTTTTGTTTTGTCCTATATTCCTTAGCCTGAACGATTTCCTCTGTCTTCATTTTATTTTTCATTATTTATTTTACACCCATCCTTAGCTCTATGCCTTACCTGGTATCTGGTTGGGTGTTTTCTAGATTTTCTTGGGATGAACTCTTCTCCTGGCCGTGGATAAGACCTGAAGCGCTCATCCTGTTGTAACAGTGGGATACAGACAGTCCAGTGTTAACGACACATTTCAGGGTTCAGTGATCTTCTATAATGGAAGCATTTGAAAAGGGTGTTAAAGGATGAAACACACAGGGCTTAGTGTATCTAGTGCCCACAGATGTCTTCAGAGGACACAAAGAGAATTGACAGCGTCACTTGATGAGAGTGAATCTCTATTAACTGACTTCTAGATGCCATCCACCTCCATGACCTTGCTTTGGAGCTTGTGCGTCATTTTTAGCACTGCAATGTCAAAATGAGCTTCAACTAAGTGTGACCACGCGTAACCAGTTGCTACTCTTCGTGTATGTAAAAAAGGAGTTTTGCCCTTATTAGGCTTCTTTACAGTCTTGCACCAAACAACATTACAAGTAATTTTAATATGGCAGACAATAAAATCACAAGTTTGACCTCATTTAGTCCATACCTCTGTCACCTGAGTTGTTAGATGTAGGCTCATTCTAAAAACAATAATATAACACACGTTGATAAAAACCAGACTATTGGAGAATGAAATGATACAAGTGTGTGAGGCACAGACTTTGAGGTGATACTAGGTTGTATTTTAACCCAAAGCATGATCTTTACCTAAACCTAACCAAGTAATTTTAGTGCTTACACCAAACCAGACTGAAACTGTCACCTGAAATGTTGGTCAACAAGCTTTTTTTGAAAGTTTATCCAATGTTATGCTGTGTCATGTTTTGCCCTGCTCAAGTTTTAAAAGTACTCAGCAGGCCGACGTGTTATTACACGCTTAAGTGTGATGCTGGGTTGGTATTTTCGGGGCAGTGGGCCTTTGAAGCAATGTGTGTTTGTTTGCGGGATAACAGACTGTTGAAGAAATGGGCTTTTGGTCAAATGTGATATTTCATGATAATGGGCTGTCAGGACAATGGGCACTGCCCACACTAAAAGCTGCAGAGGACTGAAAAATCTCAAAATAATAGCCAAATAAATAACAGTTTAATAATAAATACTTGATATGAGCTTTAAAGAGCTGACTAAGCTAAAGCATATTTCATTGTTAAAGAATGTTTCTTTCAGGGAGCAGCTGAATTTTCGAATAGTATGAATATACAACATATAGTACCACCCAGAGTATAAAGAGAAAATCCATATTGTGGAATGTGTGTCATTCCTGAAATGAGATTTTCATTTACCTGCAGCACAGACCATTCACGGCTACATTAATTTGTGCTCTCATTGATTTTATAATCAAATTCTCCTGAATTCAGTTTTTTTGTTGTTGTTGTTTGCAGGGAAACTCATCTTAGGGTTCTCTGCAAAAACAATGTACAGTAATTGTTTTAGGCCTTTGTAGAACAGAGAACACCTACTGCAAATACAAGTGATCTGCTATAGAGAGGCAAATTCATGTTTTTATCTCACTGCTTTAATGAACCACACAACCAGATGGCAACTACTGTTTGAGCTTCATGTGAATCTTTTATGCAGAGGTTCATCCTAGGATCAACTGACAAAGCTGAATTTTCTTTGTTGCATACTCTGTGATGTAGTCCCTGTCAATAACCTGCTTTGTTGATCTCTGCTGCGTCCATCTAACTGATATTCCTTTTTTTTTTTTTGCTTTAGGCAAGAAATTAATTGCCTTAATTACTGTAAATATATGAAAGACATATTAACCGAATGGCCTGAGCATCAATTATTGCTTGCAAGCAAACATACACACACGCACACACTGAACAAACATTTTTTTTTATCAAATTCTCATTAAAACGGTATTACCAGAGGCTAAGCCAGTTTCCCCTAAACATATCATATACAAACTGGTATTTCACCAACCACTGACTAACCACTGGTTATCTTTCTGAACATATGCTGTTTTGAAAATAACATTATTAACTTTAATAATTGCTTTTTTCAGTTGAAGTCCTGCTCAAGAAGCATGACCAAAAGACAGAGGTTAAAAAAAATAAAAAATACATACTGATTCGGAAAGACTGCTGTTTTCTCTAAGTCTCACTTGACATTCTCGCTGCTGCACTGTGGTCAAGTGTGAGCTTATGTATCGATCACTTGCTGCACCTCCTTGGCTCTGCAGTTAAACTGTCAGAGCTGCAGAGAACTTTAAGAGCTCACAGAGGCAGCAGGGTGAAACCCATCTTGTACCCATCCGAAACCTGCCTGGCCATTTAAGCAGACGAAGGCAGATCCAATGGCCTGACTAATAGCTTAGCCGAGATGCTGAGGTGAACCATTGGAGCTGAGGAATCAGACAGGAATGCCTGTGGATAAGGCCAGCGTTAAGATTGATTCTGTGTTAAATGGCCTATGCTATTTTTTTCACGCAAGATTTTCTTTTCATTACAGTGATTTTACTTAGACAGACAGTCCTTGGCAGGGAGAAAGCGTGAAAATGAACAAAGCTTAAGTATTGTGCATTCCATTGCAGATGGAACATCATGTACTTCTTAGGTCTTAACCACAAGCCTTTCACAACACACAACAAGACAATATATAGCATCATATGTACACACTGTACATATTATATATGCTGACAATCCAGAAATTCACACGCTACAAACAGCTGACCCAGACCTAAAGGTCCAAGTCCAGTGTAGATTGGTGTGGGTGCAATTAATGAGCTGTAGTCTGTAATAGGTGAGTCATAATGTCACTTAGCTGGGAAGAAGATACACTCCTGGTAATTAGTGAGTCATTGCAACAAAATACTGTGAAAAAATACACAAAAGGATAGAGAGTACACTTGAGATGAATTAGAAATTTCTGTGTTGTAACTTGCTTCTTTTTTCCTGTCTGAGAATAATAAGCTGAATCGGAGGCCAGAAAAACAAAATGCATGTTGTCACTAATTAGCTTGAAGTAGTTGAACTAAAGCGCATAGAAAAGAAAATAATACTGGGATGAAAAGAAGCAACTCGGAAAATCATCAAATCATCCATTTTTTATAATACTGTTGCCTCCTGTCATGCAAGATAATAACCCTTTTTTTATGCTTGTGTTTGTAATTTCTCATGAGGTGAGGAGTTAAGAGAGTTCTTGACACTGACCTTGGCCTGTGAGTTGAGCATTCCCAACTCGAGCTCGTTGTTATGGCGACGGCTGTTAGCCTTGCAGAGGTGTATCAGGCAGGACTTGATCCGGAGGACCAGGTAGTAGAAGGACTTTGGGCTGGGAACCAGGTTGAAGGGGGCCGGCAAGGTGCGGCCCTCATCAAAGTATGACAGCCATAACTTTGCCCGGGCAAACTTCCACTCTACATCGGCATCTTCCTGCAGACACAAGCAGACAGAAACAGAAGGTGTATTTGAACTAAGCCAGGCTAGCAACTTGTAAAGACAAAAAATAATAATAATTAAATAACACATATTGCAGACACCTTTCAGAAAAAATAGTTAGATCTTGTTCTTGGACAACTGGAGGACAAATTAGCAGTTTAATTGCTAACTACTAAGAACTAAGTCAAGCCACGTAAGTACAATCGTCATTCCAAAAAAGTTGGGATGCCTTGTGTGTCTATTATTTCCAAAAACAATTAAAAATGTGGACTCGCACACTTTTCCACTCTCTGTCAGTCCATCTCAGATGAGCTGCAGACTCCAAAAAAGTCGGAAGCATTATTAGATATTGTCTTAACATGGCTTTCTTCTTGGATGGTTGAGTCTTAACTTGTATTTGTAGATGCAGTGACAAACTCTGTTTACCGACAATGGTTTCCTGAAGTATTCCTAAACCCATGTAGTAATATCCTTTATACAATCATGTCACAAAAAAACATCACATAACACATAATCTCATTTGGACTTTTTCCAAATATCTCAAAATTGATTGTTTTCTTAGCGTGTTTGAAAAAAAGAAATCTGACAAAAATGCTATTGTTATTTTTTCTTTGAGGTGACAACAGTTCCAGCATGACACCTGCTTTTATTTTGTATTCTGTGTTTTTGTTTGTCACTGTATTGATCTGTTACAGCTGGTGGTATTTTCAACTCAGTCTTTAATCCCTGTGCAGGCACTGAGGTGATCAAACAATGATCCTTATTGACTTGTTGACAATATCATACCCTTTCTATATTAGATGACATCTTTTTATGTACCTCTATCTCCTGGTACGAGCTGTTGATCATGGCAATGAGCATGTTGAGAAGGACGACCACCATTGTGACATTATAGACACCGTACAGCACGTAGCCAATGTTCTCTATGAACTTATGGTCGTACTTTAGCACCACTGAGATCACTTCAGACAGCCCAAAAATCGACCAGAAAAGAGTCTTAAAACTCTCCTCCACCCTGTAATGAAAGAAAGAGAAAATGGGGCTGTGAGAAAACAGTACATGACGGTGAAAACACACCTGAAAGCCTGCCGTATTAGTTAATTGCTCTTTCACTCAAACATACGCACACATGCACATACAACACACACAAAATGCATTTTTATGTTGTGGAATTTATGAGGCGGCACTGATGAAATACCTGATGGGTCATGTCTAATTTGAACACATCCCATTTCCCTCTGTCTCTCTCTCTTTAATTTGAATGGCATTGTGAACTAAATTTTCTAGCTATTGTAGAGACACCAGACAGCCTTTTCCTGACATTCACACTCAAATCTCTGATCAGCCCAAGGGATCATTCTCTGACAGTGACCTGGTGTCTAAGACAGCACAAAGCAGCAAGACTTGTTAACATCGGCATTCAGGTACATGTCTGTCATTAAATATTCCGTGGCAAGCATGGGCTTGAGATCGGGGGGGCGGAGGGCAGGCGCTGCCTGCTTGGATAGCTGGAGGGGCGGGAGGTGGAAGGCGGCTGTGGGGAAAGAAAGATCTGTAGGCCCATGGTCTGCAGCTGTAGGCGTCTTCCAACTTAAGTTCCTTCAAAGAGACATGGTCTCATTGGCAAGCAGAGAGCAAGGCAAAGGCACGGAGAGAAAAACACACACTTGCATACATAAAAAGACAGAGACAAATCAAAAACAAATACACAGACTCTCTGCTTCTCTCTCTCTCTCTCTCTCTCTCTCTCTCTCACACACACACACACTCTCTCTCTCTCTCACACACACACACACACACACACACACACACACGAAAACAGAGACTCCTCTGGGTACTTCAGCTTTAACCTTTGAGGAAGAAAGTAAGACATACTCTTAACCTTCGAGAGCAGATCTGTGTGTGTTCTCTCTCTCTCTGACCCAGCTGCAAAACATCTAAAAATATGCTTTGCCTCTATTTAGCACAATTCTTTGAAAAATATAATGCTTTCTAGGAAAACATGTACATACACAGTGGAGTGCTCTCACCAGGTAGAAATGGAGGTTTGAGACTCTGTAATTACTTAGATATTGAAGAGCCACTTTACTATCTCATGCGTCACGTTTAGCATCTACAATTACAATCTGTTGATGTTCATTAGAAACGATACTCCCTTAATCAGACTGGCCTTCTGGGCTTGTCTGCAGTCACTATTCCCTGTGCATTTCTGAACTTTAGCTGAACGGCATGATTAATGGTCAGATTGATATATGATTAATATCATGTATTTATAGTTTAGATGAATAGATGAGTTCTTCTACAGACTTTCTCACAAGGAAAAGACTCCATTTCTCCATGTTAACATGTATTGACAATGTGCTTGCTTGCTAACATGATAGATGTCCTTATAATGTCATGCCTGGAATCCCTGCTGTCCTGTATGTCAATAATTTGGATACGTGCTCGTCTATTCTGCACGTTGAAGTGTCCTTGGGCAGGATACTGAACCCCAAATTGCTCCCGAAGGATCCGCCATCGGTGTGTGAAAGTGTATAAATGGTTAGCTCCTAAAACTGATGAGCAGTTGGCACCTGGCAGCCAGTGCCATCAGTGTATGAATGTGTGTGAATGGGTGAATGAGATATGTAGTGAAAAAATGTCTTGAGTGGTTGGAAGAATAGAAAGGTGCTATATAAGTACAGTTCATTTACCGTTTACTATGCGCTAAACTTAAAAGGCCTGAAAATGTTTTTTCTCACTAGTGTCTTAGTAAAGTGATGCTACATTAATGCTCTCTCTCAGTAGTTTGGAAGTATTTTGGGAGTATAATGAGTAGCTCAGTCCATAGGGACTTGGCTTGGGAACCGGAGGGTGGCCGGTTCAAGTCCCACATGGACCAAAAATATGGAAGGTCGACTGGTAGCTGCCGAGGTGTCCTTGAGCAAGGCACCGACCCGCCCCAACTGCTCACTGGGCGCTGGTCTGGCTGGCTGCCCATCACTCTCCACATTTGCATGTCTATGCCGTTGTACTAATGTGTAAAATGCATGTAAATAAAAAATAGAGTGAAAAAAGAATTTCCCCATTGAGGGATTAATAAAGTATATCTTCTTCTTAATCGTAATATTAATCTTATTCTGACCAGAGGAACAATAAATGACAAGATGTTACCATAGAAACATTTGTTCATAACTACTTTGAGAAGTAAGCATCTTGTTCACAGTGAACATGGACGCAGAGGCATGCACATTACATTACACATTTCACTATAAGCAGCAACACATTACAGTGACATCAGGCACTGGACGCACGTGTGAACAGAAACACATTCACAAACATTAATAATAGTTCTCAAGTAGTTTTTTTTTCTTATGTTGCTGTAATATATGGCCTAGGCATCAGCGAGCAGTGACCGAAGGCTGTTATCAACAATACAGTCTTCTCATTTACTATTCATATCACGCACATCCACCAGCCTATCGTGCAATCAGGAGAGCTGAGGAATGTGATTTTGGTAGACGTGCCTCAAAAGCCTGTTATTTTGAGCCTTCTCTTTTTAAATAATGTCTCATCACTTATCAGGAGCCTCAAGAGCCTTACAAAATAGCCTTACGAGATAAAACTTTCCTGTAGCTTCAAAATATGAAACAAAACAGGGAACGATTATGTTATACCCCAATTATCTTTTTAATCAAATTATTCTGTCTTCAAGCCTTCTCGCCTTCCCACCCGTGTGAAATACTCACTCGATTTAGACTTTCCTGTTCCTAAGATGTGAGTGTAGATACTGATGGAGGGCTTTGTTCCAGACAACTTTAATGTGCCATTAAACGAGACGCTCTCAGGGACAAACACACTCACCGGATAGCAGACTATTCATATACACTGTTCATCTGTTCGCCTTGGCAGATTGTAAGTTTAATATAAAGCAACTTCCAAACATGTGCCTGATATTTATGTGCTGGCAGCATTACTGGAAGTGAACACCCCCTTACACCACTACCTGAGACAACCATGTACTGATATACAAAGCACCCTCTCACTTCTATATCATACTGCAATATAGATAGAATATGGATAGACGTATAGAAGATAATATTGACTGGTGGGCAGCCAGTGTTGCTGTGCATAATCATTTGTTTTTCTCACCTCGTTTTCTGCTTATTTAATTCACTGAAATCGCTGTGAGGTGCGTCTCAGAGAAGAAGTGCAATTATTGAAAATCTAAAATGCATCCTTGGAGATCAACAACATTGATAAATTTGAATTTGTTTTTGGCTCGTCAGCTTAGGTACAGGTCATGTGTGTATTATGCAATAACCTGTTAGTTAGATAAATGAGATGCTCGATGCTCTGGATAACGGAAGACTTTTAACAAGCCAAGAATAAGATAAATCAATATCAAACTTGTACCTGTTTGTGTGTGTATGTGTTTTATAACAACATTGTACAACAGACAGTGAATCAGCAGGGACAATGGGCATCTGGAGAAAGAGATAGACAGTGTGTTATTATCTGTTATTAAGATTGGCAGCTCCCAATAGGCTGCATGCACACACACACACTGCACACACACACACACACACACACACACACACACGCACATACACATCCTTACCCCTGCACTGATAGTCTCTCTCGCTCTCTCTACCACACACATACACACTCATGGCACATACATCATGGTGTGTGTGTGTGTGTGTGTGTGTATGTGTGGGAGACTGGTGAGTCACCTCGGCTCCAGCAGGAGCAGTCCAAACCCAATCACCGACGGGCCCAAATCAACCTCTTCCTCCCAGAGACATGCTTGAGGTCTCTCTCCGTCTCTCTTGCTTTATGTTTGTCTGTGTCGTTATTTTAGCTATTCTCTCTCTTTCTCTCTCGCTATCATCTCTGCCTCTCGCTCATTTTCTCTATCTCCCTCACCCATTTTCTCATTATATTCCCATTGCCATTGCTTTTATATCTTTCTCCGCATCCCCCTCCCCCCCTCTCTCATGCTCTTTCAATCTTTCATCCCAACAGCTTTTAGCTATTTCAATGCCACTCAATCTATTTGTTTGATTTATATATATATATATTTTTTCATTATTTCTCCCTTCACGTATATTCCTCCTCTTTGTTTGATCTGCAGCAATAATCTCACATTGGCTGAATGCAAATGTTAATGTAGTCTTTCTGAACAGCTTCTTATGGCCTTCTACTCTGTCTCTCTCCGTCTGCCCTTCAGTCATTACCAAGATATTAAATTTCTCCTTCCCAATCTCCTCTCCTCTCCTCTCCTCTCCTCTCCTCTCCTCTCGACATACAGGTATTCAGACAGACAGCCAAGCATAAACGAAACATCTTTAAATATTAAATTGAGTTTAACTTTCTATCCGTCGCACCAAAGGGGCTGTCACCATGGCGACAGCAGGGGCCTTGCCCACCTCGGCTTTTAATGAATGAACGAATGCTGCTCCCGAGAGATGCCTGCCTGCCTGTGTGTGTGTGTTGTTTCACACAGAGACAAAATTAAAAAAAAGGCAAACTGAACAAAACTGATGTGTGTGTCTCTCTGAGTGGATACACAGCGAGATGAAAAATGATGCAGAGAGAGCAACACAAAAGGAGGCTGTTTTGTTGTGTGCCTTCAGCTGAGTTGTAAGAGAAATCTTGTTAAGCGAGAGAGTACAACACCACAAGACGAGCAATTAAGTGTTTTCATAGTGAATCAAGCTGAAAATCACTCAACTTCTTTTTTAAATTAGCCTGTTCCCTCCTCGACTGTTCTGTCTCTCTGGTGGCCATGCTGTTTTTATCTTTTCATAATATGCACAAAACAATGTGTTGGGACTAATTTGGGGTGATTTATTATGTAATATCAGCCAGAGAAATGACAAATTTGATAATAAATTTGTTTTTTTCCATTTACTAACTAAACTGCTAATAGACTATTCATCAAACCCTTCCTTGGTACAGCAATTGTCCAATCATAGCTTAGTAAGCCATGCAAGCTTTGGATTCCTCCACATGTTGAAGCACTGTGCAGTGAGTTTGTGTGGTGGTGTTTGTAGCCTTTTATAAACCAAAAACACTAAATCAACCCGAGCTACGCCTGAAATATTATTAACCAAAAAAAAAAAACTTCTGAAACCTTATGAATTAAGCATGAATTGGACCACTGTCTTGTTTATCCAAATATGTAAGTTAAGTAACCATGGTTATTTCAGAAAGAAATCCATCAGACAAATTTAGAGCAGTAAACAGTATTTTCCTCTAGTGAAGTATAAAGATGAACAAAGTGGAAATACCCTCACGTTGTACTTAAGTACAGTACTTGAGTAAATGTACTTAGTTCCACCAGCTACCAAAGGAGTGCAGAGTTTAGAGAGCACCCAAATATTAATGTTTCTATAGTTTATTCATTTTCATGTGAATGCCTAATGAACATTACTGAATTTTATTTACGTAACCATATGTGAGGTGATCTTGCTACTCTAGAGACTCTTACCTAAAAGAATATATTAAATAGAAAGATATCATATCAAGAGGAAAATTTAATGCTTGTCATCATTTATCATGATAATTGAATATTTTATCAGAAAATACTGGCATAAACTTTAAAGCTACAGGTCCAAGCATTGATATTTAAAAGCCCTTGCTGGTCACACTGTATGAATCATTCTTTTTCTCTGTTATAATTGTCTGTCTGTTCTCACTGTATAGCCTTAATTGTAATTGTTTGTCCCATTCAACGACACATCAGCATTGCCTTCAGAGCTAATAAATTGTCTAGTTTGCTTCCCCTGACTCTGTGTCAACCATCTCTTTCACTTTCTGCTCTCTGAGCCACCTGATATACTCCTTTTCAGACTGTGTCTCTTTCACCAGGATCCCAGTCTTGCCACTTTGTTCCAAGTCAATCGGTCACTGCACTCACACCATTTTTTTTCTTACTTACACTTCAGCTTCAACTTCATATTCCAGCTAGCATCTCCATCTCTACGTTTCTATGTGCTGTCCTCCATTCACTACACTCTTTTCTTGTATGTCTTTTTGCCCTCCCTTTCTGCTTCTCTACATTTGCATTTACATTACATCGTTTTGTCCTTGGCTATAATCTGATATTTCATTGTGTCTTTCAATTCACTCATGTTTGACTGGTATGAAAAAAAGAGCCATGTTGCTAAAGCAACCTAATGACTCTAACTGAGCTGAACATAAAATAGCACATTATTGCATGTAAACAGCAGCTAAAAGAACAAGTAATAATGATTAGGTCCTTCATCCCTGCACCACCTGATCATGTTGTAGTCTCCTGTTCATGTCCCATTACATCCATTTTCTATTTTATTTCATTTATACCTTGCAGTTATTATTTATACCATGGTAACTTACTATTGTAATATTATTTATATTATGGTCACTTTCCTTTGTACTATTTCTTACACTATGGTCACTTTACATTACAATACTCTTTTTATATATCATGCCACTTCTATCCTCAGTGTTTTGAAGGTTGATTGTTTTCCGTGTTTATTGTGTAGGTTAAAGATATTTCTGTCTGTTTAATTTAATTTGCCCTTTTATTTGATTCTACTTCTGTAGTGTATATTACACTTTCTGCTGCTGTAACAAGTACATTTCCCCGTTGTGGGATAAATAAAGTATAATCTAATCGCTTAAAAAGAACAGCTGACAAAATTTGTATACTTGAGTTATTCTATGATTTCTTCCCACCTTTTCAAATGGTTACTGGGAAAATGTCTGCAATCTGTGCTAAGCCTGTGTTAATGTATGCTGCTCAGCCTGTTTGACCTTCTCTCATTCTCCCTCACCCGCTTTCCTTTTTTTCCCTCCTTTGACTATACAACTTAGCTGGTCTACCACATTTTGTCTGAACAAACAGCTAAGCCATAAAGACCCTCCTCTGCATCTGCATCTCCCCCTCTCATCCCCCATTCCCTCCACTTCCCAGTGGACTTAAACTCATTACTTTACTTTGTTGCATTGCCATTAGCCATCCTTATGATTGTGCTGCATCTATTATATACCATATTTATACCATTATTTCCACCGTTTCACTTCAGCATCAGTATAATCATTGTTTTGTTTTTTTGTTCAACATTCTTACCCTTCCTGCTGTGTTTTTGTTTTGCACAAATACACACCTCTGACCTCTAACTATTTCAAAAAAAAAAATTCTATTTTATCATTTTTTAATGTCTTTACCTCGCCTGCCCTTTCTCTCATCTGTCTCTCTCTCTCTGTACAGTGTTATCATGCATGATTGACTAGAACATGGAGACAGGTCCACCGCACCACCAGCATCTCCAAATCAGAATCCTGATAAGCGCGTGTGTGAATTGATCTGTACATAATTGTTTATTTGCCCACCTAACCACCTGTTATAGCATATGCAAAAAAAGCAAACAATGAGAGTGAGGATGTGTGAATGTGCGTATATGTGCATGCCACTTGTGTGTGTGTCCATGCTTAAGTGTATTTGCACGTTTGAGAACATTTTTATGTGGGCATTCAACAAAGAGCTTTTTTTAAGCGCGTGAGTCAGATAGCTGACACTTCGTGCCTCTGGGGAGAGGGTATATGTGGCTATTACTGCTCAGTCTTCATTAAGCTCTATCCACTAGTGATTTTATATGTATGTGAGTTGAGTGAGTGAGAATCTATGTGTGAGAGAGACAGTGATATCCTCTGCCTGACTCCTAATATCCCTCCCTATTTCCTGAGTTGCCCCTCCTGGGGTATGATTACTACCTCCACCTGGCTCCCTCCTGATCTTCCTTTATCAGAGCAATCAGACCAGCCTTTTCTTCTGCCCTCCTACCAACATGCCCTGTCAGATAAGTCACACAGACCCCCCCACACACATGCACATATACATCCATACAGGCATATGTTCTCTGCTAGATGACAGACAGAAAAGACAGACTGTTCACAATTTATGTGCAGAATAGGCAAGGCTATTACCAAACACATCACAGTCACACCTATTAAATAAATTGCGTGGGACTAAGAAACAAACATGCACAGAGACAAAAGTAACACAAAAATGCATTGCGTTGCAGAGAATGGAATTCTAAAAAATTAGTTTTTTAAATTGCACAAAAGGGTTGATACAACAAAAATTCGACACAGTACAAAAATAAATGCATTACTGTCTCTCTGGACGGATCAGTCCAGGCACTTGTCAACAATTATACAGATAGGTAGAGATTTAAACCCAGACTGACACCTGGTGGCCAGACTGACAACAACAACTCAATTTAAAGGGGTTTCTGTCACGCTAAAAACACTACAGCTCCTACCACCAGAAGAGACAACTGAAACACTGTCAGAGGAACACTATTGTGACTTTTTTTAAAAAGCAGAAATTCAGAGGCATTTCTTGCAAAAAAACAAACAAACACGAAATGCAGTCAGAGGAGAGCAGCAGTAGTTTATATTTTTAACATGTCTGTGTTAACACTGTTTTTTAAAACAGAGTTGGATTGTACACTAATCATAGAAATGAGTGTGCAGTGGTGATGATGAGGTACTTCTAACTATAGGGCCTGGGATCTTTTTTTTTTCTTCCTATTTTCATACTTTGCTTTCTGAGAAGTCTTCATTATGACTCTCTGATTGTAACTACAATCTCTCTGACTAGCCATTTCAACTCCATTAGACTCTGTTTCTATCTGTCCATCTGACGTTATGAACCGTTAATTCCGTTACATGGCACTTGCTCTGTCTGTCTGCTAGTCACGTTGCCAAGACCTTTAGCTCCATGAGGGCAACCAAGCAGAACTCACAGCTCCTAAGACCCATGTGCTGGGGATCTGCAGAAGAGCTTCTGTATATGCACAGCACAGAGGTGTAGGGCAAGTCCAATTGCACACCTTTTATCAGCAGTTATTCGATCTAAAGGTGAATGCTCAGCAAGTCATAAACTTGTAAATTGCTCCCAGGCTTCACATACTTCATATGTGATAGGAATTTGCAAACAGATAACTGAGGGTACACATAACATATATGGTGTTATTGCACCTAGTTTATGATCCCATCTATTTTTCATCAGCTGTAGGTATGTAATATGTAATATGCTAAACAAAGGTGTGTAAATGGACCATGATCATAGGCTAAGAGACATAAGACATATATATATATATATACATAAGATATATATATAAGATATATATATATATATATATGGACCAAGTGCAGGCAGGTGGACAGACAGGAGTCTTACTAGATAAGGATAATGGGCAAGCAGACAGACAGACAAGCAGTCTGGCAGGGTAAAGTCTGGTAGCAAAACTGAATGAAAAATCATTGTACAACTGGTCAAAACAACTAAAAAACAAAAGTGGTGTTTTTCAGTGCTACCATGAATTCTAACTTTATCAGATTTAACCCTTTACTTTGGGTCTATTCTGGAAAAGGAAACTTAAATACGAGCCAAATAACTGGACCAAAGAATCTTAAAAGGCAGGTCTGTGGTGCATCAAAGTACTGTGTGCTTTACTGAGAGTGCTCCAAACCGGCACCGGCAAATAAACCAACAGCTCAAGGTTTATGCTTATGAGGAGACAGATGTCGACATCTGGCAGCAGTTTGTCATGGAAAGTCTGCTAATACAAAATTTACTTAAAGGAAAGAATTCAAGAGACACTCTGGACTTTTTAAAATACTCTTTGCTGATATGAATGCTCAGTAAGATAAATGATCTTATATTCTTATAGGATAAACCAGACCATCATGCTCCACTATGTACTGGTACTGTATTGGTTTTGAACTTGCTCTAACCAGTTGGGATGACTGATTACCGAGCAAGAAGACAGAGATACTTGAGATCTCTTTAGTCCAGGTTCTCTTGCAACTAGGAAGTATGAACCTGAACATACCAAATGGTTAGTAACAAACAACAACAGCGTATGATAAGGTACTCACAGACTCATTTGTAAAGCATATTTTGCTCTATTGTATTGAGCAGAAAAGGTGTAATGTCATCTGTTTAAACCTGCAGACGTCTACCTCTGAGAAAATGAATAATGATATGTGACTGCAAGAGACCTCAGAGAGAGTTTTCATTTTGACATGAATGATGACAAACAGAGATGCTGAAAGATTCTGTCAGCAGCCAAAGATGGACAACTTTCCTACAAATATGAGGCAATGACAATAAAAAAACCTGGCATCTCTCTGCAGATGATGTAAAAGGATGAGCATGCAGACACACGGATAAACTAAAATGAAGGCAGTTTATTCAGACTGATGTCTTGCAGGACTTGATTGCTATACAAGTAGGTTGGTATATAATATATATGATACAACAACTTGTCTGTAAAATTAACAGATTTGAATTGCTTATTGCTGATGAGTATAATCATATCTACATCAGTATAAACATATTTAAGGCATTGTCTGGTTGGTTTTATGCACCACAGCCTTTAAGTGCAATCTAACACTTCAGTTAAAATGTGCACTTGACCCTTTGAAACAGATGACCCTGGTGATGAAGTTATATGCAGCACTTGAGCACAGTGCATTTAGAGTACTGTGTGAGTGTTGTTATGACCACCTCTGTATTTCAGTTGGATAATTTTCAGTTATCAATTACAACAATAGCACTAGACGAGATTGCTTCATGGTCATTTATCTATTGCAAGTGACTGTTATATAAAGATAGACTTAGAAAAAATGTGAACATCAACCTCAGTCTGCATACTAGCCTTGGTTACACACAGATGGCTGACAATGATCTCCATTAACAAGCACTTTCTTGGTGTGTTAAATCCTGCCTCAGATCAGAGCTGGTTGATAACATTTACTGACTACACCCTGGTACTTCATTAAATGATAGGAAAGGTCTTGTTCCTCAGAGAAAGTTTATCAAATAATTTGGACTGCTATCAAAAACTTTTCAGGCACTGTCAAATTTCCTCCAAAATTTCCTCCAGAATCTCCAAAATGTTCTTTTTGTTCTCGTTACTTCCACTTCTATATCGATCTAAAATGGATTTTAATCTTTTTTTAGTGGATAGTTGTCGTAATATAAGTTTTATCGCCTCATTATAAGCTGCATGTTAAATCAAGGATATTTTTCTTTTTCATTACACACTTTAAATTATACCAATATTCATGCAATTCCCTTTAAATGTTAGTCATAAATAGTGTTTATGGGAGAGATACAGCAGAGTGGACGTCTCCTTTACCATACAGTAAACACAAAATAGTGCTGGGGAAAAGCTCAATTTACTACCCATAACTTTGTTAAAGTGTGAGATAAAACCACAATTCACTCGTGGTAGTTAAAGATTTTAGTAAGTGAGCCACCCCATTCCTTATTCTGCTTATTACATTTAACCAAATAGCTTGATTGTCAGGCCTGAGGGAAGTTCGATCTCTGCCACTGATAAAGCACCATGAATTTAATGAACCCAGCAAACAGTCTCATCACGGAGGATATGTGATGATTTATATTGTCCTGGGGATTTCCTTGTTCTAGAAATTATACCAACATCCGTCTCAAATCAAATACTATTGACATGAACTCAATTTGTTTTTTGCAGTCAACTCTGATAAATGACCAGAGCAGGGCCAACATGTAGCTACACTGTTTGTCTTTTTGAAAGCACATAGATACTGTATGTTTAAACACAACCACAATGTGATCACACAGTCACACCCATTTACCAAAACACTGTCGGTGCCAGGCATTACTCACGTGGTGAAGGCAGGATTGTACTTGGCTCCCAGGTAGTATGAGTACAGGTTGAACATGCCAATCATGAATGCCACAAACACCATGATGAAGATGACCATGAACTTGAAGATGTCTTTGACTGTGCGCCCCAGTGAGATCTGCAGTGGGCCGAAGCTCTCGTTTGCTGGCAGGATGTAGGCAATGCGTGAGAAACTCAGCACCACAGCGATGGCATACAGGCCTTCTGAGATAATCTGGGGGTCTGAGGGGCGCCACTTGTTCCTTGCTGGAGGAGAAGAAAGAGAAAGACTGTTAATGTGTCAGCTGAATGAGCCAATATAGTGGCAAACCAGATATCATAAATAATATATCATATCATTTTTTGCATTTGAGGATATCGCAGAATTTGTATTATGCCACAATATCCTATTATGAAATAGGATATTGATGGATATAGATGTTGTAAGCAGCTGCACATAATTTTTTTCTGGTTATGTACAGAGCAAAGCTGTTGTTATAGCGGGATCTAAATTTTGCAAGAGATATTCCTCAAGAGCATAAACTTGGCTTTTAGGAACATGTACTTTGATAGAGGAGAAGGTACGATAAGAAGATGGATTATGTGAGGATGGGGATATGCTGGAGAGAACAGGGCGAGGGAGGGGGGAAAGCAATCGGTATAAGACGAGTGGACAACAAAGAGAAGGGATAAAGGGATAGTGTATCCAAGGAGAAGTCCAGACAGAGAGAAAGAACAAGGACGAGGGGCAGCAAAAGAGGCACGGTCAGACATGTGGATGGAGAGGAGCAAGATGGAAAAATGATATGCAAAAGAGGTGAATTAAATTCCACAAAGACCACAAACAGAGAAAAAGAAATTAACAGTTATAATTACTATATACTATATAATTATTTTAAAATAATTAGAATTTTTAGGACAAGGAGTACTTTATCTCGTCAGTGCAGATATGGAGGACAATTTATGGAGATCATAACAGACACTGCAGTAAAATAGCATATGTCAACATCCATTTAGTGACATGTCATGACAGAGTCAGACCACCAGAGGACAGCACTGATGAAGGTTCCCTTAGTATACCACTAAGAAATGTATAGTCCAGTGGGCCACTGTCTGCCACAGTGTTTTAATATGTTGGGATATTAATATGTAGTAATTTCTGGAAGTGAAGTAAAATTTTCAGCAATAATGTTCAGTTTTTTTATTTTATTTTATTTTTATTTTTTTATGTCATGACACTGTTTTTCCAAAAAAGGTAGAAGCAATTGGCTGAAAAAAAGGCTGGTATCAAAAATTTGTCTGGGTTTTCTGATTTACAAAATAATTGTTGCTCATCATTGTAGTTCATGTCTGCCTGTGTAAATATATACATGTTTACTTCACTTGTGCATATTCATATGTGTGTGAGTGTGAAGGCACTGAATATAAATAGGAGAATGTGTGCACAAATATGCGAGAACATCTTGAGATAAATATACAAGAATGACATTTTATCTAAATGACAAATACATTCTCATCTTCTAGTATCCCTGTTCAGGTTTTTAGTTATTCATGACATTTTTACACAAACACTCATCGGCTCCTTCTTATCAGTCACTGATGTAGCATAACAATGATTCAAGCACCACATGAAAGCTGTCAAATTGTCCTGTCCTGGGGGAAATAGTTTGGTAGATAAAAAATGAGGCAGTTTAACATGTTTTGCTACAAAAGAAACACTTTTTTAGGCTAAAGTTAAAAGAAATTGGATATTTTTCATGAATAGATAATAACACAATAGCGCAAAGAATAGAGCATCATATAACCCTAACCCTGATCTTTGGGAAAAGTAAATAACTAAAGAAAAACAAATAATATTCAAAACCTTTAAATGTAATATTGCTTACATTACTGTCATGAGTTATATTCAACTGCTTACCGTAAGTAAAGTAGGCGACTTCGTCAGGCAGCGAGGCGTTGCTGAGGTCTTCGTCTGGTACGTGCATGTCCACATACTGCTGGGCTTTGGACGCCTTGAGGAATGCCATGAAGCGTGCTGTGAAGGACGCCACAAAGATGGACAACATGCCAAAGTCCAGAACGTTCCACAGATGCATGATGTACTCTCTGGGCCCATCACTCCAGATCTCCTTACATTCTGACCAAATCATACCTGAGTAAGGAGGACACACAAATAAATACATGAATACATTGTGGAAAGATGGAAGACACACAAACTCATGTTGACAAAGCTTATAATTCATACTCAACCACTAAAACAACCCCACTTATAGAGCAGGTGCACAAACACGTGCATACTCAGAGTGGTTTTGTAGGAGGAATTAAGTTGTCTCTATTTGGACACAAAACAAGGAGAAAATTGTTTACTGAAAAAGCTCCCTCATCAGGATCAACTCTATAACAATTACTGGGCTTTCAAATCATGCTGCTGGAATTACAATTATCCTGCTCTACCTAAGCCACCACTCAGTGCACAAACACAAACATGCACACACATGAGCACCTGCTGCCAAAAATTACCACGGATGGGAAAAGAATGGTGCCATTGCAAGTAAACAAATAAAAACAGAACCATGTGTGCACCAACCACATACACAAACCACTCACATAATGTTATTATATGAGTGTGTGTGTGATAAAAGGAAGAACATCAACAGATGGGAAGCAGCTGAGGTCTGACAGATATTGCCATGGGCTATTTCTCTGTTGAGTTTGTCTTTGTCTTTCCGTCAACCCTGTCTTTTCCCCTGCCTTCTTGTATGCCATGTACTCCACCCTTTTCTTTACTTTCCGCTGTCTTCCTCAACTGCTCCCATCTTTCTTCCATTTCCTTTTCTTTCTTCAATATTTTCTCAGCACCACCTCTCAGGTCAACCTCCAAGTTCTAATCAGTTTTTCATTAGGACAGAGCACAGCAATTGCTTCACAGTCTGCCCTGTGTCACATCCAACCAGGAAACTTGAATATGATCTTTGAAAGATAAAAAAAAGAATGAATTGTTGTATTGTCAGAACACAGGCTTTCATCCACTTGGTTGGTATGATTAATGGTATGGCATTAATTCAGTTTGCATCGAGACCACAAACTCTTCAAACCTTTGTGGAAACATTACCACGAACTCTTTTTATTCGCAAGTTAATCCATACTGATTCAAAAGTAAATTTATAAAGGAACTGTTTGGCCCTGACTCCCATCTGTGCCATATCAAGGTTTTTTCTTCTCATGATGGAGAATCTTCTTTGACAGCAACTACAGCAGCAAACATCTATGGACATTTTAATTGGCTGTACCCTTTGTAGAACACCACCACAATGCGTGCGCACCACATGTGTGACAAGGCAACTCACCCAACACCCACTTCATGATCAACATCTCTGTCCAGGAAAACTGGGTGGTTTTGACCCTGAACACCTGTCGTGGATGGTCTGTGATGGTCTCATTGGGCAGGTTCTTGACACCTTCAAAACGGTCAGATGCATTGATGACTAGCAGACCCAAGAAGACGGTGAAGGAAACAGCATGGGCTACGAACTTCATGAAAGGGCTTCGCAGGATCTGTCCAATCTGAAAGTGAGAAGATGGAGGATATAGTAAGATATATGTTTTATTTTGTAAACTAGGTACTGATTGATCATTGAAGGTTAAAGAGATATTAGTATATTTGAATCTGTTGTTTCTATAGAAAATATTTACAGATTTGAGCACATTTGGGGGCAGCTCAACAAGCTGTAAACACAGTATTGATGTGGCATTATCACAATATATATAATGTTGATTTGGTGAATATGCTGGATCCTATTTAAAGATTCAAGGAAATACAGCAACATTTACTTTCAAACTGTTCTATGTATAATAGTCACTCTCCTTTTAACTCTGTTTTGGTCTCCACCAACTCCTACCTTTATCTGTCTGTCTTTTGGAGCTAGACGGACAGTGTACAGAAACAAAAAAGGCCTGATGAGAGTAAATCATTACATTCAGGTGATAAAGTCACCTTTCATATTACACATTGCCATATGATCTATTGTTAAGATAGCAAAACTATTGCAGCTTTGCAGATACCATGTGGAGATTAACCTGTAAATAGAGAAAAGTTATATTTGCATCCAATGTTAATTGTAAAATCACATTGTGTGTGACTGAGTGCTAACTATAATGTCTTGAATAGAGTGCATCTCTGTGGAAGCCCTGATCACAAGTGAGAAGAAAACATTTTGGTCATCCATTTTCAGTCTGATCTAAGTTGTTTTCTCTCATGGGTTGACTTAAATATCCAGTGGTCCAAAGTGTAAAATTAGGGGAGCGTATTTACAGAAATGGAACTGATATTCATAACTATGTTTTCATTAGTGTATAATTGCCAAATTGTTACTTTAGAATAAGCCTTTTTAATCAATATTTCTAAAATAGCCCTGATTGGAAAAAACAAAATTTTCTCTATATAGTGCTTTATGTGTTTTGCATTAGAGGATAAAATGGGAGGGGTGCAATCTGCAATTACATCACTACAAGCCACTACATCCCACACACTTTTTTTCTAAATCACTGTTTTTTTCTAAATCACGCCGATGAGAAATTAAAACTTACCTGGAAAAAAACATGATGATGACATTTAGTCCTATTTACAACAGGGGATAGTGGTGCACATCACCCTCTTCTGGCTGGAGATGATTATTACAAGAAAAACAAAAAACTATCCTGGCAAAACATTTTTTCCACCTGGGTAAAACATCTTACACACATATTTAGAAAGATATTGTGACAAAACTTTTCACTTTCTCTTTTCACTTGCCTGTCTGGGATTCAATACTCATCTCATAAATCATGTCCAAAGCTGATTTTTGTATTTTGAATCATTGTTTACATCCAACATTTTTACTGGTTGTATTTGTCAAGTTATTGAGTTCACTTGCATTTGCCAACATTCGCAAAATCCGTTTTTGTTTCAGGTAATCAGGCTGAAGACACATGTTTGAGTTGTATTTTACTGAACACTTTAAAAAAAATTGACAAAGCATCAATAAAACAATAAAATTGACAAAGCATCTGTTTATTTCCCAAGGTAATTCAGTGTTTATTCTTTTTGCAGGGCCCCTGTGATTTTGGTTTTCAAAGATGAAAAATCTAAAAACACAACCATCCAGACAAACAGCAGCTGTTGCAATTCATGAATGTACTTAACCGCTGATTGCTCTCACATCAACATAATGCAGAATAACTAGATGCTAAACAATCATCAGAGTACGTGAACATGCACCATATGGGAGAATGTGTTACAAGGTGGTGCTGCACAAGGAGCATTAAACATGCCACCACACGGAGGGAACATTTTATAATTGCATAAAAATATGCCAGGACACACAAATGCACATTGATGCACACACACACAGAAACACATACATACACACTTCACACCCCATACAGACATCATTGAGATCCCAACATTTGCCACTCTCTAAACCTGCTGTGTTCAATATTAAGTACCCACAGGATGCCTCTACTCTCTGCATGCACACTAACACATCAGATTCAATAGCAGTTCCCATGCCACACAAACACTACTAAACCATGTGAAAGAGTATAGTAAATCTTAACCCTGCAAACCCCCCTGTAAACCTCTTCCCACTACTGGGATGGCTCTGCCTCCTTCATTTATCCCATCTGCGGTGCTGATAAGGCTGATCCATTTCACCCTTCAGTTAAATGAGATGGTCATCCTAGATCAGGACTACTGCTGTGTGACGACTGCAAACCCCATGGGTTTCTCTTTTATCAGCGCAATAGTGACAAGAGCTGATCTTCTCTACCAAGAACGAAATGCTGGCCACTGGCAGCAGACGCATGCGGTCTGAATAAAAGAGATTTTGTGCAAAATGGAAATCTCAAAAGGCTATAAAGGAGCTGCTGTGATATTTATTATTCCCTAACATCTTTTCACCTGGGACAATCAACCCTGATGTACACTGTGTGCAGAGAGGCATCCACTCTGAATGATTACTTATCTATATATGAGCACAGTCCCGCTCTTGTACTGTAGATTATAGTACTACATATATTACTTACTATTTTATTACTGTATTATGTATGTCCACTTTATGTTTAAATGACATTAGATTATGGGGAATTCCTACAAATGCATTCAGTATATGTTCAGTCTCTGTTTTCATTGTTTCTTCTCTCCACTTCTCTCTCTCTGCAACTCACACACAGACACAAAATCCCATTTCCAAATATAGATTCATTGCTCAGCCATCAAAATTGCAATCACCTATTTACAGAGACAGAATTACAGCCCTGCACCAAAAACTCTTTCTACTGAGTTCAATATTTTGTAGGTGATGCAATTTTTGCATTGTTATTGACAAGCGTTAAAATACTGCGGTACACTGATGTCCAGTCATTTGATAAATGTATTGTGGCTCTGTCCTGTGTGTTGATTGATTGAACTCTCTTGTAGTGACCTGGGTTTGAATCTCAGAGGAGACAAGAGGAAACCACAAAAAGACCAGATAGCAATCAAGGGAAGAGAAAGGGCAAAATTTCATTTCTTTTTTCCTTCTTTTTTCCCTTTGTCCTTGTTCTGTTTCTTAGATATATCTCCTTTCTTTGTTATTTTCCTTGTTTTCTTTCCTTGTCCCTTCCTTCTTTTGTTTCTCTGTATCCTTCTTTAGTGACCCTGCTTCCGTATTTTGTTTTATTTTGCTCTTATTTATATATGTAGTTTGCTATTAATTTATAATTATCATTATTCCTCTTGTTCAATTACAATAGATCAGTAATGACAAAATGCTAATAAAAAGTTGACAGGGAAGCTGTATGCTGCTGTGTAAAGGTCTAATTGCTTATCCTCTCTCTTATTATTTTTCATCTCTTTTCTGTCACTCAGTTAAGACCAAAAAGTATTCCTGTGGGCACCTACCGACACATGTTCCATCATCCTTTGCATGTTGTCATCATTTATCACCCCTTTCAATCAATACGAAACATTCAATACCACAAGCGCATCTGTTTTTCATCACCCCCACAGCATATGTCCATGTGTCCTACTACTTATTTTTAAGCAACAAAAATATCAATATCTTCTTCGTCTCTCCCTGCTGATACGAGATGTAATATGATTTGGGGTTCTGATAATGGGCTTGTTGCAGTGCCATAAAAACAGAGAATATTATGAGCCATAAGAGATGAGCAATTCAAGAGATGAGCAGAACAAAATTGCATGATTAACGCCAGGTGTAGGAGCGCACACAACACACAATCTACCAAAACACATCAAAGCTTTCTCTCTGCAACCTGCACCTGTCTTGATGTATTTCTAGTATTCGTGCTGTCATTACCGAATCCATTTAAAGCAAATTTTTTGTCTCTGTTGAGCTGCGTCCAATTGTTATTAAGTAGGCATAAACATCCGCTCTGTCTCTCATCAGTTTGATTTAATTGTTTTTATTATCCCACCCTCTGTACTTCTGCCTTTTCAACATCTCAAAAGTCTATTTTTATTATTATTTATTTATTTATTTATTTTTATATCACTGTTTTCTTATGCTGCCACATTTTCCATGCTCTCTCAGCTTAATCTGAAAATGGCACACCAGCTTATCTGTGGGTAGATTGAAAATCAAATGTAATCAACACGTATGTGCATGCATACATGTACGTGCACATATACAAATGCAGGCTCACACATAACATACACAGGTGTTTTTCTGAGACACTCTCAGTGTTACTGGTCTCTGTCCTCTCTCTTACACTTGGGATCAGCTGCTGTCTCTCTCTCTTAGTCTACCAAATGACTAATTCAACAGTCACACCTGACATGAACCACTCAAGTCCTCAACACTTTTTCTGAATCTATCATAGCGTCTGCACACACACAGTTAGACACACCACTTGATGATGAGGTAGGGGATTATCCAGTTTGATGAGCAGATTTGCTCACAGCTCCTTTGTGAGTAATGGGTGTGTGTATGTCTTCATGTGTGTGTGTGAGGCCTCTGTCATATTGTGTCACTTTACAGATTATAATTTGCTTGATGGAGTATTAACAAAATGTGGCCTCAGGGCCCTATAATCAAATAGTGATTATGCGGTACTCTTTAAATCTGTAACATTTTTAGCCATGCCAGTCATTCTGTCTTTCTGTTCAACACAAAACTCGTCCACGGTTAAATATCTTGACAGCTAGAGGATGGATTAGCATTAAATTTGCCAACACGAGCGCATAGAAACAGGAGGGGGGCACAAGTTCATGGTGACAGAGTGGAATACGATATGTAATAGTTGGAGAACTGCCATGTTCATCAACAGGCTCATCATTAGAACTGTAATTACTGTAACTGAAGTGAATCTAGGCTGTCTAAAGTGGTCCCATGAAAAAGCAATCTACACTCAAACAGCCACCTCTACAGTGAGTGTATTTGACTTTGAGCATTGCTCATGTTGAAATGGCGCTGTAACAGGACTGTAATAGGAGTGTTAGCATCTTGACATTCAGCTCAAAGCACAGTCCAGCCTAAATACAGTTTAGAAAAAAGGAAGATGTCCTACAATGCCCTCTATACAGAGTATAAACTCTGATCCCGCTAACAATACCATGTCTCACTCTCAAAGAAACTGACTTTTCATGCACAATTCATCCAACAATTTTGTTTTTTGGTGTATAATGGGTCCTTAAGCTGCCTAAATCTGTTCGCAGACTTTCATCATTATTGCCACAGCCATATGCTATAATACAGCGTGTCATGGTCTATTATAACATAGAATGAGAACATTCTTATCAGTCTGCTAAGAGATTAGTTTTTGTGCTAAAACTGGAGCATGAGAATTACAAAGCTAGCTCGGATGACACATCCCTGAATGGGACGGTCAAATTTGGCAGCAAGAGAAGTTGATGAGGCAACACTATAATTACTTCAACTACTAATATTGGTAGGTGCCAGTCTATGATAAGTTACGTGTGTAAGATAGTACAGCACTAAAGACTAAAGTCACTAAAGACCAGAGTAGGTATGTAAAAAAAACCCTCATGCTTTGTCAAGAGGTCAGGGGACAGGGCAGAGTTGCACAAATGTGTGTTCATACCTTGCTACATGGCATTATCCAGTAGGCGATAGCCAGGAAGGGCAGACCTACGGTGACCCCCAGCACTGTCCAGCACTTCACCCCGACTGACTGCTGCCTCAGACCGGGCAGGTTCTCGTACCAGATAGTCAGCAGCTGCTGCTGACAGTTGGGATGGGCAACAAACTGAAGAGAGAAATGGGGACAAGAAATATAAATCAATGGAAAATAGGAGAGAGGCAATTGGGGCACAGGGCAAGGAAGGTTAGAGAGGAAGAAGGAGGGGGGAAGAAGAGAGAGGAGCAATTAGCAGGGATAATAGCCATTTATAAGGAGATTTTCAAAGCACTAATTTGCTTTTCACACCGTATCTTCATATTTTTTTTCGGATTATATTACAGATCCCTTAAGGGGTTTCTAAAGTCTTTACAGCAGCAGCATATTGAGTAAACACCATGATGTTACATTTCTGGCAGAAACCCTGAAATGGCCCAGCAGTTGCAAACAGGAAAAAAATGGCTTATTTAACAGGCTGACAAAAAATAAAACGGCAGATAAACAGCATGTAGCATATGATCTGGCAAACTATCCTGGAGCCTTTTAACTGCATATTTTACATCGAAACAATAGATGCTATAAACGGGCTCATTCATCACAGATAATGATCCAATAACATAAAATCTATATGTGACACTCTGCACTAGTACACTTTGCTGCTAATACATTTGGAGCTTACTTAGATGTACATTTGGCCTCAGTTCTTTCCACTCTATACTTCTCTAGGTAGATTGTCTCAGTAAAAAATTGGTGAGGTGGGGAAAGAGGTATGCTTTATAATAGGGAGCAGGCTGCTCTATTTGCTCCAACATTTTTCAGCAGTCAATCCATTTATTATTCAACATTAAATGTTGGGGTGCTGTTTGGATTTTACTGCCAAAAGTAGCAGATTTGGAAATTAAGATTTCTCAATTTCTGTTTCTGTACAATATTTATTAAGAGGGCTTCTGGTGTTTCTTTTTATGTTAATATTCAAGACATTCCTAAGTAGCTGGACGTGCAGGCTGCTTTTCTATTTAAGCACATCTATTATGTATTCATTAAGATCCAAATATTTTATTTACAATAGATTTATGTTCAGAGTTGCCACTTGGGTTCATTTAGAATAAAAAGATGTCAACAAGCAGGTTGATGAAAATCAGTTTAAAATATTATATGCAAAAGAAAGCAGGCAGCAAATAAGAAGCACTGAGCGATTACATTCATTACTGAAGCATGTTCACTTTATTAGATAAGACTTGGTCTGGCATTTCAGCATCTGTTGACGACTTTACTCCAAGGAAGGAAGTGATAAATGAAAGCAACCACTGGTCTGGTGAGGAAGAAGGGGATGGATATTTTTGTTCCAGCTGGAGGAAGGATGTGGACAACAGGGCAATCGATGCTCAGTGGGACGTCAGTTAGCGTAACAATCAAACTGTGTTTGTGTATAGTTTTTCGTTCACATCTACGGTCTGAGCAACAGGTTATCTGTTGTCAAACCTGTCTTCCATTGACTTTCTCTTTGTTTTCTGCCTCCATCGATCATTTCCACCTTTTTATCAATCAGTGTCAGTCATCACATTAAGGGAGCATTTATCTGAGCAGACAATTGACAACCTCTGCGATCATGCCATCTACAAATCAAAATGCACACACGCACAATAAATGCAGTCAATCATGTCTTCATTCAGATGGAAACCACAAGACCATAAACATGGCACACTAAATCATACTTAACATAGTTTCCCCATCTTGCCTGTGACCAGCCAACCCACTGACCTATGTCATGAACCCTGTCTGCGTCCAGCAATGAGCAATCATGCTCCACCTGGTTTCCATGGCAATCTACCCCTCCCTCTCTCTCCTTGCCTCCTGGGTAATTAGCTCACTGAGTATTGGTCACGCTCTCTTGTCCAGGATAAAAACACAGCTCAAACAGGCTGTGTACTGTCCAACGCACACACACAAACAGATGCACTAGCACCACTGTGTAAACGCACACACATGGTTATACCTGATTAGGAAAAACATGCAGCACATGAAGGTCAAACAGGAACGTGTGTGTGTGTGTGTGTGTGTGTGTGTGTGTGTGTGTGTGTGTGTGTGTGTGTGTGTGTGTGTGACAGAGAGAGAGAGAGAGAGAGAGAGAGAGAGAGAGAGAGAGAGAGAGAGAGAAAGTAGTAGGGGGAAATGGGGAAAGGGATTTGGTTTGACATTTTGTAAGAACACCTCTGTTCAGCAGGGATTAGCTCTACAGCATAGAGGCCAGTTTGTTGTTTATGTACGGCCCCCTGAGGCCACACTTGAACATAAGTCATACTGTACTGTACGTGCACAAAATAGAAACTAGCTTACGTAAAAGTCAAGTTACATATAAAACACTGCAGTAAAACATCTTTGGTGTTCTTCAGTGTTAATCGTCCTCAAGATGTATTATTAAATTATGGCACATACAGTATTCTATATAATTTACTTCAAAGGAAATATTTAAAACTAACACTTGTACAGATACTGTACATGTTCGTGTCATGGTATCACCAATATTATCTTCCTTGAGTGTGGAGTTTGACTCTATCAGGATGAAAGTGCCCTACAAGAGACATTATCTATTGTGTTTGGATAGCTTCACCTCTGATTCTCCTTTTAATCTGTGTCTTGCAAGTCCCCCTCAAACATTAGGTTTAGGTAAGATCATTGTCATGGTTACAGAAAACTGATGTACAACCATCCTCTACCGTAGCCCACTTCATCTTTATGATTTGCTACACTATAAAAATGTCACACAAGTGCAGTTAATCTCTGGTCATTTTACCTTCTTCACTTCGTACTTGATGGCTAGTTTGACACGGCTGAGGCAGGGTCGGTTGTAAGCGCTTGGAGGGCACTGGTCCACGTCACCATTCAGTATGGCCTCCACTTCCTCTGTGTTCCGACAAAGGTCCAACACACCCACAACAAAGTCCTTACACTGCATGGACAGCTTGCGGTAGTCATTCTGTCATGGGTGGAGGTGAATAGTTGAGTGGGGAGGGAAGAGATAGAACGATGGGGGAATGGAGGGAGAAGATAGTCAAGAGAAAATTGAATTGACTTAAACATCAGAACTTAAGAACTTAAACATCATTTGAGTTGATCATGTAAACAACTGGTTAACAACTGGTTTCAGACAACCCAACATTCCTTTAAATGTATAAATGCAAGCAACATGCGATGGTAGGTTCATCTAATCGTGACTGTGCCTTTAGCTGCCTTTAGGTCCTCACCTTAGAGCTTGGACTATAAAAATGTCAGCCTCACAGAGACATTATTTATTTATTTATTTGGATGTATGTTTGACCTTATCGTCTAAAGCAATGAGCTGGATTATCTTCATAGATAACATTTGTCTGGAGGAGTGAGTCCACTTGAATTGTTTTAATCAGAGCAAAGAAATAGTGATGCAAGTCTGACAAAAAACAAAACAAAACATGCACTGCAGCACTGTCGCCGGTGACTTGAATTATTTAATAATTATACTTACAGTAATGTCACAATGGAAAATAACTACATCTTTGATACATTCTTAGATGTCATGTGTTGAAAGTCAGAGGTACAACAGAATGCACTCAAGCGCCACAAAAGCTGACATAATGGATCCATTCTGCTTTTGCTATGCTCATATAAAATGCCCATTCAGTACGTTCCCATCCACCTGATTTTAAGCACAGTTTGAATTTGCACATAAATGGAAATGCCTGAAATTTGAATAAGAAACCAAAAATTGTAATATAATCACTTCTGCAGAAAGAAAGAGCGACTTGGGCAAACACCATAAAAACAAGAAGGAGGAAGAAGAGTGTACAAACACAGGACCAATCCATTCATTCCCTGAACATAATTGTCTTCATAGGTTGGAAGAAACAAAGGAGCACCATGGATTTAGAAGAGTAACAGCAGAGGTACTGTTGCACTCTTCTTGCACTGTCTTTAGAATATTTGCATAATAGTAGCTGAAGGTGGAAATCTTAAAATGGAAATACGGATTTGCATATTATTTTGCAGATGCTTTCAAAATTCAATAAATGAGTATCAACTGAATGGAAAAAAGGATGATGGAAAGCAGTACACTCATAGCTGCGATGTGTTTATTTCAACTTTGATTGACTTTCAACGTACACCTTCCTGCAGGATAATAATAGTCATCAGACTGGCATTTATATGCACAAGGACAGGCCTCACAAATTAAAGCAATCAGCATGAGGCCAGTTGAACACGTGAAAATTATCAAGAGAGCAACAAGAACAAATCAGAGTGGTTCCATCGACTTCGAAAAAACAATACTTGGTTGTTAATAAGTTCAAATAAATTCATCGGAGTAATGAGTGCGATGTTTCATGACTTCATTAGGATAGCTCTAGGTGTTTTTATTATTTTTATTAGTTTTTTATCAGTTGAATGGAAACATCTCTATTATTACTTATTTACACTTTTGATTGACATTCTTGGTTGAGTGCAGCTGATACTGAAGGCGCACCACCTAAGTTATGAAGGAGAGGTGAGTTTTTGAGAACTGCAGATAAATACAGTCCAATCCCCTCAAAGTCCTGTAAGATGACATTTTTTTATCTTGTGTGCACAAGATAACAACTTGCTGACGCCAGATAAAAATATTACCTCATGGGGTTCTGTACACTTTCTCATCCAAGTGTTGGAAATCGCTCAAAGTGACGATACCCACGGACAAACATAAATTGAATTGGGCTTCTCTTCTGGAACTAGGTGAGGATACAGTAACTGTTCACAGTTTCTGTCAGGCATTTCTCTTTTCTTGATCTCCCACACAGTTTCAACACTTTGTCCCTCTGTCTTGTGGCCCCCATAGTTCACTTCTCACCTTATTCTTACACTATTTTCTACACTACCCTGGGGTATAGTGCAAAATATTGGGCCCTATATATATAAGTAACCTCTGTGGGTCCCCTTCCTCTCTTGAGCCATGTCTCTCACACATTTTTTAGAAAACAAGTGAGCCAACAACTGTATCTGCAGTGGTTAGTAGGGAAGTCAGTAATTAACTGTTCATGTCACATTTAAGCAAAGTAATCAACTGTGATATGTGCTTAAGTCTACACATTTTGAAAAGTCACTACATTTCAACCCTCTTTGCTCAACATACCGTAGCCTATAATTACTGCTTTATATGCTTTTACTTTCATTAAATGAAGTTTGCTTAGAGTATCGTGCTTAAATGTCCATTGTGTAACAGTTGGCAGAAATGGCTATGATATTGGTTATTTATGGACAAACCAAACACTGGCTCAAGAGATGGCTTTTCGGGTTTTTCGCAAGTTTAGTGGCCACCATAGTTTTTCCTACTTGGAAGGGGAAGGTGAGGTGAGGAGGTATTCAGATGGCTGCAATGTGCAACCTCATTGCTCGATAAATAGATTAACGTTTTTCTAGTTTCTAGTTTCTGATGACATAGTATGGTAATTTCATGATTTGATATACATTTGTTACATATTATTCTTTTAAAAATGCCAACAATAACAAACTTTTTATTCCAGGCTTATGGAGGGCCCTCTCCCCATTTGGACCCTGGGTAGTCAGTCCCATTTTACCCTCAGTAAGATGCCTCTGATATTTGCTCCCCTTGCCTTCCTGCCATGTCCTGCCACTCAGCAGTTGGATAAGCAGATGAACAGTTAGCAGATTGGAGCGTCTGGTCGTTTTAGAGTCCCTAAGGACTTATTTTATTATGCATCACTGCTGTGTTTGTTCTGTGTGCAAACATACAATTACAGTCGAAAATGCCCACTTTCACCAACATTTACACAGGTCTCCCTACCAAAATTATTATTTAACAAGGTGGGAAATTGCCGGGTCTTTTCTCACTTTCTTTTAACCCACACTTTTATTGTCAGCATGATAAATTACTGTATTTTAATGCACTACTGACTACTACTACCAACTAAAGTGACTGACATTATTTGTATTCCTCCAGTGTTTGACCCTTTTAGTTTGACCCTTTTTTTTCCTTGTATGACTCAGACAGTTTCTGTCTTGAATACAAAATGGTATAATTGGTTTTGTATAATGACAGTGAGTTCATACTAAATTCAGTTGTAAAAAATCCAAATTCACCCCACCAGACTTGCATTTATCACAGGAAAACATATTAAAGTCAATGGAATGTTAGATACAATTGGTCAAAAGGCCCATCACCATCTGCAAAATAAAAAGTACATTTTGGATCCCCAAGCATCTATTGGGCAACATTTGGTGTATTTTACCTTCAGGCTGCTAAATGAAAGAAATCAATTACAATTTCATGTGCATTTACATTTATGGGAAAGCTGCAGGGTTGTACATGTACAAGAATGATCTCTTAATCAAGATTATTTGCATCCTAAGACACACAATGAACACATAAGCTCAGACACCACACACATTCAGCATATGTGAAAATCCAATCACAATTCAAGGTATGTGGTTCGTGCCTCGGGGCAATAAAGGGAGAGATAAAAGAAAAGGGAACAATGTTGTGAGATTGAAAATGGAGACAGAGCAGTGTGAAGCGGAGTGAGAATGGTTACAGATGAGTGAACTGAGGGTGACGCGAGCCAAGCCTCAAACATGGGGGGAGGTAGGAAGACGTAAGATCGAGGGATGAGAAAAAGAGAGGGATAGAGAGAGTTTGTATTACTGCAATTCACCACCATCAGTTTATCTCTTGGTTTCACTGGTTTCTCTGTGGCTGTGCATCTTGATTTAAACTAAATTAAACAAAAATTGGCATGACACGAGCAGAGAGTAAAATTTGATTTCAGAAATTAAACAACACCCTCCTTCGCCTTGCTTTATTTCACTCTTGTACTCTGCCTCTCCCAAGGCTGTGTGGAAGGTGTGAGTGGATGTGTATGTCCAGAGGCTTTTATGAGAAATTGATAGGCTGTCTTGAAAGATGTTAGAAGATAAATGTTAGGCTGTTAGAGAGGTCCTGATATGCCTTTAGCAGTTCCCACATAAATATCCAACGTGCAGCACTAGCAGCACTCTCAATCACTGCACACTGTCAGTACGTGAAAAAGTGTTTGCCTGCACTTAACTTTACGTGTGTATGAATCTTTATTTTAATGTATGCACAAGTGGGGCCAGAGCTGTATCCTGTTCAGCTGCCATATATACATTTAATACAGTTAATTCATCTTTTTTTATGTTTTGTTTATCCATCAAGTTTAATGTCAATCCCTCCAAGGTTTTCCAACAGAACTGCCCTTGATGTAGCCAGTTGTACCTAATGTGATACAGCATAGTGGTAGTACTACTACTCAACTAGTAGCATCACACGATAAGAGTGCTGAGTTTCATTTAGCACATTTCATCTTTTACCTCAGACTTCAAGCAAGTGAAGCCATTGGCAGATTGCGTATTCAAATCAACCTACAGATTGACGTGTAACCTGCTTCAAATATTCTCAGTGGTTAAACGATTAATGGTTAACCGGTGACATCCTAACTCAGTCACCAAATCTATATAATGCATTCATATCTTTGTAAAAGTCTCCATATTCTGGTGGCTGTCAGACAATCAAACGTCATGAATTTACCACACACATTTTCCAATAGGCTTTTCACACAAGAAACAAAATGAACTGCTGGTCATCTGTTGTAGCTGCTGAACACTAAAGCCATTTTCACTCATGAGCTCAGATTACCTCTAAAAACAACTGATACGACAATAAAGGCCGTGGAATTCAGGATTACACACACACATAAAGGGTTAGAAAATCGATATCAAATTGATTATGTCAGACTCTTCAGTGTTAAATATATAAAGTGGAATATTGTTTTTAGCTGCTTTTGAATTTGATTATATATATGACATTGAAAATCTCATTATTTTAAATCTTTTTAAGTGATCAGATGTCATAAAAGTGTCATCAATGACTTAAAGTTCGATAATGATGTCTTAATCTATGCCATTACCCATGTTTGATTTCCTCATGAAACAGGACTGTCTGAGGCTATCGGCACACTGTTTAAACATTATTTGATATTTTAACTTAATGAGAGGATGATGTGAAGAGGGACAGGGAGTCAAATAAAGAGGGAAGGTGATAATGAGATGGTAATGAGACAGATGAGCTCCAACACAACTCTGGTCCCTCAGGTGAGCCCTTCTCATTAACTTGTCTGGAGATGGAAAACAGAGTGACAAGCAGAAAGGCTAAATGACAAACACAAAGCTGGGCAGAAAAAAATGAGCAATGTATGATTAAAGACAGACTGCAATGAACAAAGACCTGAGGAAACAAATGCAGAACACATGGTCAGACAATGGGAGACAAATAAGCAAAGAAACACAAATCGCAGTGTTATCATATGTTACCGGTCATTGATTGAGTTAAATGATTCTGATTTCTACATTAATGATTTAATAATTCAGATGAGCAGTGTAGCCACTCTAAAGTGAAACATACAAAACATATGTATCATACATAAGTCTGAAGATATAGTCCTATAATAAACTATTCACTGTATACTATATAATAGAACACTGAAACTGAAAGAAAATTGTAAAACAAAACACCCTAGAAAATTTAGATAATAAACTATCCACAAAACAGTGAATATGTCATTTGGCGTGGGAACGAATGGGGTTATTTATACTAAATCCAAAACTTTCTACTTGTTTTGGACATATGGGGAAATACAAAGAAAATGTTGCTTTTAAGACAAAACAGTCAAAAATGACAATGCCACAGAGCCAGCAAAGTGGCTCAGGTTTCTGTTGCAGAGTGACAAAGTGAGACTCTATTGCCCTGATATTTCATATAATCTTCACCACAGTGAAAACAGAAAACAAAACAGTGCGGACAGCTAGTGACAAAGTGTGGGGGTGTATTTCTCAGTCCCTGAATACAGTGCAGTGCAGTGCATACTACATAAATACATACTGCAGACTACAGTGCATACTTGTCCAGTTGCTGACCCTTGGTTTTCTTGCTACATGAGCCCTTAAGCTTTTCCACTATGGATTCCAACCAGGGGTCACCAAAGTTTTGAGGCTTTTTTGGCATAAGAAAACTTTAAAAATATATATATATATATATGCAGTTGGACTATATCTCAGTTAAAAGAGAGAAAAGAGCGAAGAAAACACAGAATGTCTCAGTTATAAATTATATAGTTTATCAGTTGTTCTGTTGTTATGCATGTCACTAAATCAGAGTTCATCAGTTTACTCAATAATAAGAAAGGAGTCCATTGCTTTCGCTGACTGATGAAAAGGCCTAATTCATTATAGTTTTCTTTTGAGTTTCAGAATTGTATTACAATTATGTGTATTTTTGTATCCAAATCAATGATTTTAAACAAGCTGTTATTAAAAAACCTTTTTGATGTAAACTTGTTTTTTGTTTCTTGTAATGCATGACTTTAATGTTTATTTTATTTCATTTTTATTTTAGACGGCATTTTGCCTTTATTCGATATTATTATTTTATTCTAGTCTAGAGAGAGATGGACAGAGCAAAGTAAAGGTTGGCAAATCTGTATGTGTACAAAACCACACACACACACACACACACACACACACACACACACACTCAGAGGACCCCGGTTTAATCTTTGTGTTTTGCATCAACTTGCCATTTTTCTTTATATTGGTGACAGAAAGATCTTTATTAATATAGTAATAAAGATTCCAACTGTATCAACCAGCACCATTGGTCAAATGATGACTGTTTAGTTTAGTTTATGTCTATAATGTGGCTGTTAGCCTATCTCAGTGAGTCTCATTTTTCAGTTAGTGTGCTGGCCTTAATATTCAAGATAACTGATTCGGGACAGGAGAACCAGCTGCCCCAGTAGGCGGGAATCATCTCCCTCTCCACCTCATGCTGGCAGTTAAAGACTGTCCGTATCTGCGGAGCAGGCATTTTGTGCCCACGGGCAAATTCAATCAACCTTTTTCGGGAAAGACGGCAGCACATATAGGTAAATTTGATTCCTAGTAAAAAAAATTATTGTTTCTGCGTATGTGTGTGTGTTGAACCCACAAACAAGTAACTTCATTTTCTCCAACACACACGGTCACTCACACAGAGTGTATACTCTTCTTTTAGTAGTAGTATTTCTGTATGTTTGGGCATTAAAAAGTTAAAAATAGTTAAACATGTTGAAAAAACATCTTACCTTAAACTCTGTCTCAATGTTGGCCAGTCTTGCCAGTTCATTGCTAAGCTCGAGGGCGGTCAGGACAGGGTCTTCACTGCTGAGAGACAGGTAAGCTGCACTGGCCAGGCCCTTATATGCATTCATCCTGGAGCGTGAGTGACTGAACGAGTCTTGCTTCTGTTTCTCTATACATTCTAAACACTTACAGAAGTAGTCATGTGGCCTTTCAATGCGGGCCCCCTTTGACAAGAGGATGTGGACGATCTCGTACTCCTGGCAGTGAGCAGCCAGGATGACGGGTGTGACATCATGTGAAAAGCGTGTTCCATCCTCATCATAGGCATAAAAGTCATCATCACGCATCTCTTGTTCCAGAGGGCTCAAAGCCAGCCGCAGACCTCCACCAAAAGCAGGGTGGGCGAGAATTGCTTCAACGATTCGCACGTAACCCTTAGAGATAGCCAAAAGCAGACCATCCCCGATCCTAGCCAAGCCCTCCTTCTTTAGAAGCAGCTCAGTGACTTCCAAGTGCTCATTACCCACTGCCAGCTGCAAAGCATTCTGGCCCATGTAGTCCACACAATTGAAGTTAAGGGTTTTGGATTCTTCCAACATTTTGCGGACCACAGGAATGTTTCCGTATTCAGCAGCATCCATAAAACGTTCCTCTTCTGCTGTAAGGGGCGAGCCGCGTTCATTGAACATATATGCCGGGCCCCGCACTGCCTGCCGACGCCCCTTCTCTCTTAGTGTGGTGTGTCTGCGATGCATGGCTTCCACCCTAGGGACAGTAAAGAGGAGAGCAGACAGTGAAGGAGTGATAAAATGATGGAGGGTGAGAGGAAGAAAAGTGGAGGACAAGAGAGTAAATGGTGGAGGCAAGAAAAAAAGACAGCATCATTAGTTAGATCAAACTGACTGCGGTGTTACAAGGCAAACAAAGTCATTACTTTCTCTCTATGTAGGACCAGGGCTAGTCAAACACAAGCAGCAGTGCTCAACACATATTTATCTCCTGATCTCAATGCCACTAAGACATGTGTGATATATCTGCCCCCCATGAATCTGTACCCCAGCAGATCAATGATCCGCTACAGGGTCAAGGCTCAGGTCAACAGCTCTGATTGGCAGGAGCGAAATGAAGCTGTCACCTTAATTGGTTCTGGTATGACAAACTCACAGTATGAGTCACACAGCCAGTGGTGACTGTCTTTATCTATCAACACATGTAAGCACCAGGCATGTACGTGCACCTCCTGCTCTATTCAGTGTGTCTTTATTGGGGGAGCACTATTTCCAATGACACACTGTCACATCCCTGTAGGACAAAGTGGGTAAAAATATTCTTCATTAAATGGGACTTGTCAAATATAACTAGTAGTACTTTGCACAGAAGCCCAGGTAATCACCCCTGTTACTGCAAAACACATTTTACTGGCACTATTATACTCCTACTGCTGTATTTTGAAAATGTATTTTGAATCAAGATGACTACATCTGCTGTACAGCCTGACATTCTAACCCACGTTGTGAAAAAAAGCCTTGATGTCCCCCAAAGGTGGAAAAAAAGAGGAAGAAAGAGTGACGGTGTGGGAGTGGAGGAAGAGCTCCTGGATATGGGTAAGCTTTGAAATGAAACATGGGCATGGGAAATTGGTAGTTTTGTTGGTGGAAAATTAGTACCCACATCAGTTTAATTCTCCACTGTGAAAGAACCAATTTAGACTTTAGATTTAATTAGTAAAATGCTATGTTGATAGTATGTCTCAGAGCACAATTTAAACAATTCTTTTCGAGAGGACCAAAAGGAATCACAACTTCCAGCTAACATTTGTGACCACACAAAGGACAAGGGGTTTAGTCTTACAATAAGACCTGCCACTGAAATAAATAAAGCATAAGGTTATTTGTAATTCAAGAATATTGTAAATCATCTGACTTTGTGTGAGTGTGTGCTTGTTTACTGTAGGTATGTGTGTGTCTGCAAAAAAGGATGGACATTGAAGGAAAAGGTGAAAATGGAAAAATTTCCCAAGGGACATCAAAGGGTGTGGATCTGAGAACATGAAGAGAGCTCACCAAGGCAAATCACTGTGGGAGTGTGTGTTTGTGCATGTGTGAGTGAGAGAGAGTGCCTTTGTCAGTGTGTGTTTAAATGGTATAAAAGGTCTGAGGATTTTGATTTTCGATTTACACAATCAGCTGTGTATGCCTTTGGCTGCCAATCAATGGTACAGTTGAAGATGGCAAATTCTCCCTCCTTCTCTCAGACACACACACACAGACAGACAGCTGCTATCTATCTTGCAAAGGACCACGCATATACAGAAAAACAAATGTGAACATAAGGTGCAGCCATGGATAAACACATATGTAGTAACATCAGCACAATCAGTATGCATACAGAACGTAGATGCGCTGGAATGAATACTGCCTTTGGTCAGCACATAATAATATAAGGTATTTGCTTCTCGTCTTGCTGATTTACTACAATGCATTATGCTGTTAGGAATTCGTACATAATAGCTCCCCTAACCCCCCCATCATGCACATATCTGTAAGCATTGAGAGGATTCATCACAAATGAGAGGACAGTCTGGCTGCCAGCCCATTTAGATAACCTTATAGTCAAGTAATGAATCGCCATTTTCCATCGCTCTCTATCTTCCTTTCTATCCATCTCTGACTGTTTGCGATTCTGATCTGAAATAGAATTTACCTGCATCATTTCTGTGCAGAATTACAATCACAACGATAGGAGGAGGCACACAATGGAGACGGATTGAGGGAGAGAAAGTGTGTGTGTGTGTTTGTGTGTGTGTGTGGTGGAGAGAGAGAGAGAGAGAGAGAGAGAGAGAGAGAGAGATGATCAAGAAGAAAAATGTGTGTATTCATGTCTGCTTATATACCAAGTGTGTGCAATTGCAGTCGTACATCATGTCATGTTTTTAAGACTATAAAGATTTGTCATATTACCATTGTTGCAACCAAGACCACCAGACTTTATTTCCTGCCTGGGTGTAGCAGAACATGATGTCATGCTACAGGAAGAAGAGCTCCAAATAGCATTTATTACAAAATACACCTTCCCATCCCTCTTGTCTCTGTGTCTACCTGTTGACTGTAAGTTCAATATTTGCACACCTTTAATCCCTGCTTTGCTTTACAAACACCTGAGAGCGCATATTTGGATTATATATGTAGCTTTCTAGATGGTTGACTGGCTTCACTTGTTTACTTTCGCTCTCCACCATTTCACACTAAGCATGTAGCATTTTGTCAGCTTGTGCAAAGGGAGTGTGGAGTCAACCTTACTGGCAGTGGAATCAAAATAATGAACTGAAAGTTGCAATGGGTTGTAGAGGTAGGTCCTGATTTGTAGTGGGATCAACAGTGTTGGCAACCTTTTCCTGTTTGATCTGATTTAGGGATAATGGACTGTTTGAAGCAAGTCACAATATGATTAAATGTTAGCGGTTTTTAATCCCTAAACCACACACTGCACCAATTCAGCTGTAATGCATTTTCATGCTGCATCCATATGTACAAGCAAGCAGCTCCCTTTCCTATTAACAACAAAACTGTCAGAAAAGGGAAAAACTATTGTGGCACTATTGCTACGATTCCAACTATATCACAACACACCACTGCAGAAATACTCCCTTATCCAGCCAACATGTAATTCTTTAATACCACTGACACTGTCTTTGGATTATACTATATCAGAGAGCATTATTAATGTAAAGTAAGCCCCTTGGTGAAATAGATAAGCATTCAAAGAAAAATAAATTGCCTCCACTTTTAGTTATGTAATATTTCAGCTTGAGTTACATTTTTTGAGTTTAGGTGCCTTTTCAGAGTTATTTTTATCTGCAAAAAAATATATATATATATATTTAAAATGCATAAATGAACCACAATCATACAATGAGTGTGTCCAAATTTTAGCTGACAGTCAGAAAGTAATTGGAATGATGAGCTATGATGTTGGGGTAACCAAGAACACAATGCTCAGTTTAATCCAATTCAAATAACTTTAGTAATCCCACAGGGGGCAATTTTTTTGGAGCACCTCTTTGTACACAAAACAAAGTAACATGATACAAGGGAGCTATGTATGGAAGAATTGCTTAAATAAACTTGTTAGGCAAGATAAGAAAAAGCATAAACCATCAATAACAATGGTCAAAACCGTACAGAGCATTTAGTAAAAGTAATGTGTACTGTGACTTATGGAAGACTCAGTGAATATGAATACGTACTAAGTGCTTTTTAAAAAAAATCCACATATTGGTGATAAGAGGTTTACTTGAAAAGCATTGAAAAATGTAATGGGAAATATAAATGGCTCTAAAGTTACAGTAAAGCTCCATCATACAATTAAAATCGAATTATCTTCTTAGCTCCTCTGTCATAAAGTCTTTATAATTAGTTTTTAATTGATCAGAATCTCCTTTTTTCTACAGCTCAATGTTCTAAGGTTGGACCACCAAGTTATGTTCGTTTTAAGATATCAGATGAATCAGGTTTGAAATCAAATTTATATTTAAGGATAATAAGTGCAAAAATAAGTTTAGACTCAGCAGGAACATTTACAGAACTGACTAATGAGTCATTGTACAGACATGAGCAGAACGTTTTAGAAGAGATGCACTCTCAGCTCTCTCACTCGCTCTCTTCATCAAGTACACACACAAAGAGTAACTCTTTCAAGCAGTAAATTGCCAATTTTGAAGATCAAACGTGAGCTGCTCACCATGTCTCACTAGTAATGAGAAACAGGCATGTTCACCCTCTCTTAACCTTTATCTCACTCACTCACACACACACACGCACAAAGACATCCAACCTTTAGTCTTGTTAGGCATCACTGAGAGCATACATGCTTCTTTTCCATGCAAGGCCTTTTAAGATGAACACTGGTGTATCAAAGGAGCAGACCAGGGGAGATCAAAGAGCCAACACTGAAGCCTGCCATTCTCAAAATCTGATAGTCATATCTAAGCTGGCAGAGCTACATGAATATCCGTTAAGTGTCACCGTTTATATCCCTTGTGTCTGTGAATGTTTTCTGCATGAATGTGATGGACTGCATGGGCCAAATGGTCTTATGAGTAAATAGCACAGTACATTTGTAAAATGGCAGAGAGGTTTTATGTCTGTCTGTGCATATTCTGTGTGTGTGTTGAGTGTGGCATTGGGGGGATGCACTATGCAAGCCAATTGCTCCAGATCACATGGCTCCCCGGTGTCTCTCTCTAACACACACAACACACACACACAAATTCATAAACTCAGAATCCCTGTTGACTGCTGCTTATGCATGAATTCATGCACCGGAACCAATCAAGGTGCTCTCTCTGAACGCAAGGAAAACATAAGGGCTGTGGTGAAAAATCCCCAAAGACACAGTAATGCTTTCAAACTTGCACACCCTTTTCTTCCTTATGTATATATCCCCCATACTTGTATCCACAAGGGACACACTACAGTCTAATCACAACAGCCACACAGAGTCAGATTAATAAAATGTAGCAGGAGAGGAAACAGGTTCAGACATCCCAGTTATTTGGGAACTAGTATAAGATAAAAATAAAAAAAACACCATATTTCAGGACAAGTTAAGTAAAAATAATAGCATAAAAGTTGAACTGACTTAATGCACCTACTCTAAATGTTTCAGAAGCAACATGAGTTTGCAAATGAAGCAGTGCATGGCAGCAAAATATATGATGAGTTTCCAATAATACCAATTGCTTGTCCATAACCTCAGACAGTTGACTGGAGCTGGCTTAATGATAATCAGGGATGCCATACTCTACTCTCTTCAAAGCTGACCTCTACTTGTTGGCATCCCAGGTGGATTACATGCAAATATTAGTTGCTGTTGATTAAATTCTCTCAACCCAGAACAGCTCAGCAGGCTCTTTGCATAACTACAAATTTCAGAGCTTCATGTTAATAAACTCTACACAAGGCCACGGAACTGGTCAGTTAACTTGTCATGCCTCTGGATAGATGCATAAAAGTTGTTGTGAATAAAAGAGTATAACTCACGTTGGCCTGCTTTCAGAGTTGGTCTCTGTGTCGATGTGCTCAGAGTAGTGGTTCCCCTGGTCCGGCTGCTCCGCATCCCGGTGCGGCTTCTGTCCGCGGTACTGAAGGCGCTCAGCGTTCGCCGCGCCTCGTCCTCTCCACTTGGGAAACGGCACATCACTGCGGTCGTACAAGGCTTCTATTCCCACATCCTGCCGCGAAAGAAACGGAGAACCAGTGTCACCGGTGCCCTCGAGGAACTTTGGCGGTGTGAGGTGTGGGGAGCCCCGGGGTACCTGGTTCTCTGGAGACGGGTGAAGACACTCCGGAGAGGCGTGGTAAGACGGATCTGTGTCCCCCAGCAGCGGTGAGGCAGAGGAGAAGAGGTTTAGGATCCGCGGAGAGGATGGAGATTCTCGGGAAAGACAGACGGACGGAGGTGGAGAGGGAGACTCAGAGAGATGCCCCTTCTCGCCGCTGTCGCCTTCCTCTCCCTCGTCAGACATTGGAGACAGAGTTCGTGAGCAGCATATACTTTAAATATTTTCTAGCTATGTGACAGACATTTAACGAGGTTTGTCAAAGTTTCATGAGCACAAGTTTGTTCTGAGCCGCGCACCGACGAGCCCAGATCCACCTTTACCCAAGAGCGCGCGCACCAATTAGAGAGCACCAAGAGTGCGCGCGCAGGAAGCCAGCCTTTTACAAAATGGGCGAAATGAACAAGTGGCAAGCACAAAATATCTCAACTTATACAATGCTTACAAAAATAACTACATGTTATGCTTACATTCACTATTAAGGGAATAAATACAGGACTTTCAGTCTGTAGTCATGAAGTGCCTTTAAAACACAGGTTTACTGCACTGATCTAAAAAGATAACAGACAACTCGTCTTAGTGACCACCAAGCACACATAACCCACGTTTTTACAAGAAGACTGACCCGGCCAAGTAAGCAACTGCCAAATAAAACTACTGGAACAATAAAACAATGGCCCTTCTTTGTAGGAGAGTCAAGGAGAGAGAGGAAATGAGAATTTACATGAAAGAGTTGGTTGGGGAGTGAAGGGGTTAATATGTCCACCTGTTGTATGCCAATTACTGGTTCTGGCATAATCGTGTTATTACCTCAGAGAACAAGCAATGAATACCTAAAGTAGCACAAATCTAATCTCAGTGGTAAGTTTAACTACCATGCATTGAGACCTTGCTCACATCCTATTTAGAGAAACCTCAACACAAAGCCTTTTACGGTCTTAGTCTTCAGATGTAATGAGGAAAATAAAGCAGTGTTTGAATATCACTCTGTTAGTGTGTATCCTTGCGTGTGTGTGTGGTCCTGTAATAAGTGGCAGAGACCCATTAGTCACAATGGAGACTTCCTGCACCCCCACACAGACAATGGCCAGTCCTATCCCAGCTCTTTGATCTATCCTTGTATTTATGCACCCAACACATACACACAGATCACAACAAATCAAATTAACACACATCACACATGACAAACTGTTTTCACTGGTGTTTACATTTGGGTAGAAAATAGTCTCCAAAACTGGTTAGAGTGAGGTCTGTAGATTGTCAAGAATTGGTTCTAAAAAAGCACAATGATATTAAGTTTTGTTAAAATGTTATGACAAAAATACATTTCCTCATAATTAGTTCATCATAAATAAATCATAATCATAAATAATTTCCAGGAATTGTTTTAAGTAAACAGATACATATAATTTTTTTCTTCCAGGAAATGAAATAAAGTATTTTCATTTCAGATGTTGTCATCTTGCCTACATTAGGGTGATAGGATGCAAATAGATTTTTTTTTTTTTTTTTAAAAGCGAGAATAAGCCCTGCAGGATTAATTAAAATTATGAAAATGAATATTTTAATGATATTGTGGAACTGGTGTAAGACACTCTGTGAGACTGTGGGTTCACTTTTGGCAAATGTCCAGCAAAAAAAATCACATTCAAACCTGGTGTCCTTGAGTGGAAGAACAATTAATAGTAATACATTATTGTTGCCCCTTTAATCCATCTGAAGTCTACAGCGTTGTGCTTTTTGAAGCAGAAATGGGTTGTTGTGAGTCTATGTGTGTGATTATAAAGCTACACTAAGCCACTTTAAAAACCTTCATCCTGACTGTGTTTTAGTTTTCACAACCAGTCAAGCCCACGATGCATTTAAAGTACCACTGCAAAAAACACTATCCAAGAAAAGAGCCTGTGTCTTCGTGAGTAAGTGTAACAATTATGTAGTAGTACTGTTGTCCAAGGCACAGTATTAATCTTGCTTTGCACAAGTAAGCCACTGCAGAGTTGCAGAACCCTTAAAGACTCCTTTAGAAAATTTTATATAATAAAAACATTGCAAGTACTCATTTAGCTATTTAAAGAGGTAAATCAATATTTGATAATGTAAGGTCTCTCTATGGGTTGAAATTTTCTGGCCTTACCGCAATTGCTTGTGCCACAGCAGGAGCTTTCTATTGTTTGTCACAGGCAGAACTCCTGCTGGGAAATCACTGATTGGAGGTGTTTAGTGAAGCTACGTGCTTGAAAGTTTCAATCAACAGACAACAGCACAGCAGCACTTGTCTGTCCTATGTGATTCAGTGTGAAAATATAGTTTTGGAGCAAAGGTAGTAATGGAGGGATTGTAACACATCAAGAATCACAATGAATATGTCTGCTCCAAAGTTTAAGTTGAGATACTCTATTCCTATAAAGACAGACTAGACAGATGAAAGGCAGGAGGATCTCACAGTTAACACCACTATAATCCTCTCACTGTTTACAGTATATTGAAACATGCAACAAACCAGATAAAAGAAGAACACAAACAGGGACACTAAGATCTGGTGTGACAGCAAATCCATGCCTCTTCACAGGCTCTGCTTTCAACTGTTTTCATCAGTAGAGGGGAGTAAGTGTTATCCCCCAATATCCGTGGCATCAGCAACTAGCTGCTTGCAGCATCTGGTAATAAAAAAAACAAACCAAAAAACAAACAGCACATCTCCTATGAACCCCCTCCATTAGCAAAGTCTGGTTTGTTGTACAAACTGTGGGGGGGTGGGGGCATTTCCATCCTCTGGTGACACCCGACCGTAGGTGTGCCAGTTTAGTGATGCCAACGATTGCATCCTCTGGAGCGCACAAAGAATTATAGGATAAGGTTTACAGTCTTGGCTTCACATATCACAGGTGTTTGTGTCATCAAAATGTGGCATAGTGACAGAAAGTTCACCTGAAAGAACTGGCAGTCTGTGAAGCCCTAAGCTGTTTATGTTGCTGGCTGAAGAGGAACAGCTGCAACCCTGCTGTCCCGGCAGGTCCACATAGTCCTCATTACCTTCTTTGCCTTCAGATACGCAGAGCACAGCAGGCCTCCACCACTGATATCCTGACCACAGAAAGTGCCCTAAATTTTAATGGATCTCCAACATTGGCAACAATTTAACTACTAACTGTGAGTTAACTGAGTTATATCTTGGTAAAACAATTTTAAAAGGTCCAGTGTGTTAGATTTAGGGGACTCTATTTACAGAATATGACTGTAGAAATTTGATTATAGTGTATAATTACCTAGGTGCCACGAAATCCTACAGAGGAGTGCACACACACACAGTCCAACCCTTTGGAAGCAGTAAATGTCACATGCATATGGGAATGTGACAGAGATAAGCTCCATGTTCCAATGTATGTTCATTCATTCACACTGACAGAAAGGCAAGCAGTATAATCATATTCAAACTCACAATCTTAGCTGGGATCATTGAGACTCCATAGATGAATTCATTGATTTGGTGTGATATAAACTAAACTTTTACTGTGAAATGTAAGCTATTACGTAAACAGTCGCAACCTCTCCTCCGGGCACTTCCTGCAACTGTAACCTGATATGCCGACCTGGTCAGGAAACCCTTTGTTCGTCCTCTTTTCTCCTCTCTCTTACACCTGGACTTGATGGGTCTCTGAACCGCTGTGCAGTCTGCTCAAAGCAGACCAGCAAAGAGCAGACAAAAAAAGGATTACAGTCGCATCACGTAGCCTGTCTTTTCTCTAAGATTCATGGTTAGTCCATACTAACTGAGAGTGAACAACCTTAGTGCACGCAGCACACACAAATTCTGCCAGCTGTCTTTACAAGGAGCAAACATTATGAAACATGGACGTCCTTTCTGTGGTGTCACCTACAGGTTTCTGAACAGCCGTTGTGAAGCGGAGTGTGGTGGCTCTGGCAACCCCCATCTTGGCAGTCCTGTCTCTGCTGCCTCCTGGGTAAACTGAGCAAAGACATAGAGCTTGGGTTGAACTGGGGTGGAGCTGTGATGGGCTGAATGAAACATTTTTTGTGCCATGCTGTAAACATCTTTATTTCTACTGTGAATTTGGACATTTTAATATTGGGGCTTATGAAGATTAACTCGTTCTGTAGCCAACCTCAAGTGGCCTTTCAGGGAACTGCATTTTTAGGGATTTCCGCATTGGCTTCACTTCACAGCCATGGAGGTTGGGAGTAACAAAGTAAGTTAACACAGAGCTCTTAAGTCTTCTAAGAGGACAATAGGAGTGACCATGAGTGATCTTTTTTGCAACCTATCCTCAAGTCATTTCTTTGCTTTCAAACCTCTCTCATTCTGAGCTTATTTTGTCTAGTCCCAGTTCCTATCATTGTTCCATTGGGTCTGTAGGCATACGTCTCTGGGAGCAGGTCACATGCAAACATAATACATAATAATAACAATACACATTATAGGATTATAGATGGTTTTTATCAAGTATCCAGTAATAGAAGATATTTTCTATCCATAAGAGAAAGAGCAAACATACTGTACCCTTCAGTCATCTAAGCCATCATTTTTGGCTTTAGCATCATTAATTTTGACCAAATGTTTGATGGACAAATGTTTGTCTGAGATGGCTTTATCAGGGACAAAATTGTGGAAAATACAATGATCAGGGTTTGTTGACTCTAATCAGAACTAACTGAAGTGTCTGAAGGATTGAGTCAGGCTAAACGCTGGAACAATAGTACCACTGGTCATGGCAACATGACAATCTGGCTTCCTGTCCTATTGACCTCAATGTGCCAATCAGGGTTAATGTGTCAGATGAGGAGGGGCACGAAAGCCAATCACTCACATCCTCCATTGACCTCATGATATTTTTATTGGTTACTTGATCAATGGGGACATCAATCCCCTGAGGACAGCAGCTGATGGTGAGGTTTACCTATAGATTTATTCTAGTTTACTAGAATTTTATTTACTTTACTTCTATAATTTACTATGCTTACTTACTTCTCACTCCTGCTCCAACCAGTAAGATCCTCTACAGCTGAGTTTGAAATAGCATGCAGATTGGAGTCAATCCATACTCTATGCATATTTTATTGGTATAGAACAACGGGAGAGGAATTGAAGTGTTTAACACTTGTATTACTTCTGCTTGCGAGGGTTTGATGGATGACTGGTGACAAAGCATTTAATGAGGTATTCTGCCAACTGGAGACTCACACCAATGCCATTATGTACACATTGAAAACACACACAAAACCATTGAATTTAATGCAAATAAATTCTCTTTTTTCTGTTTCTTCTGTTATTAGATACATATATTCATAGACACTTTTGATGCACAGAAAACATTTTGAATGCCAAAAATTGTTCAGATTACCCATATAGTGTAAAGTAATTACAGCATTTATTATTTATGTATTAACGTACACTCAGATTCATGGGTGCCCATACAGCATACACACTAACTGCAGTGATGTAATATCAAAATGCATTCAAAACGCATCTGGCTGACAGCTTTTTCACAACCTACTGAGCATTACTAATATTATACTTTTATGTATTACAAGAAAAAATGGTGTTCGCCTCTCCTTGCTTTGGTGCATTCAGTACATTCACACTTTGACATGTAATTCTAAATCATTATGAAAAGTAATGGCAAGTGTTTCTGGTCCACCTGAAAAAGGCATTGCAGTGTGCAGTGTGTGTGTGTGTGTGTGTGTGTGTGTGTGTGTGTGTGTTATTGTACCTGACCTTGGAAAAGGAAAATGTAGCAGATGTAGACTCCTGATGCTTTTTATGAATTTGAATTTCTTGCTTCCAGAGGGACAAAAAGACAACGGACATTGTTTCCAGGATTAAACTAATTAAGTCAAAATATGCTTAGGCCTTTCTCGTGTCTCAACAAACTGTTTTGAAGACAAGTTGCATTTCCTCATCAACCTTGCTTTAATTTGAAAATGTATTTAATTTAAAGCTATCAAAGCAAATCAAAATCAACTTTCAAGATAAAATGGTGGGCCTAAAACAGTTTTTCCTCAGTAAATGTGGATTAATGTATCACTTGCTGACAAAAGTGTTTTCACAGTGGAGCAGCTGCTGATTTTTGCACTCTGGGGTGAGAGTTGTCACAGGCTCTGTCCATTGAAGTGAGAAAAGCAGTTCCATTCCTTCATGCAGAGTGAATCATTGGAGTAATACCTGCCACCAATTATCCTCACCAGTGGCCTATGCTGGGAGGATCAACACTGTCTCTGGCACTGAGGCTGCTTCCTAAGCCAAACAGCTGGAGGAGTGGATGTATGTGAGGGGGAAAATTAAAGTCACATTGACATTGAGTGAGAGGCCTGTAAGTAAACAAACCACCTGGTGAAAATTCAATACAGCTTTTTATGACAAAAAGATTAGAACTAAAACTGCAAATTAAACTCATTATGAGAATTTTGAGCAATTTGAGAAAATAAAAACTGTACATGTCCATTGTATATAGTATCTAACATTTAAATGGGAAAAACTAAACTGAATAAAAACAAAAATATATATTTTAAACTGTGATTACAGTGGCTAGAGGAACTGGCTAACTATCAAAAATCTAATAAATCTTATATAAAAAAATATCCATGTAGACCATGTGTGCTGACTGACATGTTTATTTTAATGGAGCTTCAGACCATTACGGACTTTGGTTTAAGTAAGTAACCCCAAGAGGAGCGCTGGGCTTTGAAGCCAATTTGGTATAGTGGTCAAATGACGTCTATCCTGATGGATGGATACTGGAAATTAAATCAAACTTTTTTTTACCAGATTAAATAGGAATGAATGAAGCCCCACCTCCAATGCGATATCCATGTTCTCTTTATACATCCATGACAATACAACAAAACATTCCTTTATTCAGTTCTTATGTTCCTTCTGTTTGTGCATCCATCACAATTTGAAAGTTTAAACAAAATGTCTTTGCACTGTCACTGCTTCAGTCCATTATAATCAACCCCCAGTTGCTGTTTTTACAGAACAAATCTCTGACTTTTTACAGACACATATCAATCACACATGGGTGAGTAATTGATCCTCAAAAGGATATATTTGGCTGTCAAGTGTCACTCCAACGTCCCCCGACAAATTATACCAATCTACAGTGACAGAACACTTCTCTGTCAACTGTAAACTATTCCATAATACATCAGCCTCTAGTCTAAACCGTCACAAGCCTTCCCCCACCGGCTTGTTTCACCTCAGGTTTTTTTGCCCAAACCCATCTCACCCAGCCTTGACAGCCATGGGAAATCCATGCTGTAAAGTGAAAAAGGTCCTGAGAGAATGAAGTGGCTGGCTACATTTTTCTTTTCACACTTCTGAACAAAGACATGAAAGTGACACAAGGCTGTGGTGTTAAGAGTCAGTGCTCTTCCATGACAAATAGCTTGTGGCGGCTAAACACACCTTACTACTAAAAGCATTTAAATGACGAAGAACAATATAAAACAACAAATACAGAATAGAACTCTTAATCCTTGTTTTATGTTTTATATAGGCACGAGCAATATCAGTATAGTTTTTTTTCACAATAAATTGTTATTTCTGGTCTCTACAGGGGATTTGTTAAAAATAAAAGATAAAATAATTACAGCGCTATCTTTTAAAGGGCTACTCCACTGATTTAACACATTGCTTTATTAGTCTGGCTCTGGTGGAGCTTTGTCGAATTTGAGAAAATGAATCAATCACTTGTATCCCTTTGGCCAACATGCTTGCAAGCTATACTTTATTGCTTTTCTACCTGTGGGTTTTTACTGAAACTGCACTTTGAGTTTTTCATTTCTTATTTGACAGTATTTGTGTAGAAAGACAGGAAACAAAGGTTGTAAAGGAATGGTTACACAGTTCACACACTAAGCACCAAGATGCCCCACACTGGGCTACACATAGTTGAAAAGGGCTTTTTATGTTTCTCACAATACATGAAAGATCCTACTCAACTTTCCCTGATGTAAAAAGAAAAACGGTTGCGGGTCCATAACAGCAAGAGAAAACAATCAATCTCAAGTCTCTAACTGCTCTCTCTCCCTGCTGATATTTACTGTATTCTGGTCAGCCCCTGAAAGGCCTTCAGCTTATACAGTGAACTGCAAACAGACGACATATGCGCTGCCTTCTAATAGTTTCCCACTCCTTCACTAGTTAAGTGAAAAATTATCTTCACCAAAACTGGAGCTTACGAAATGCTATCATTCAACAAATTATCTAAGTTTCTTCTAAAATAAAAGAGTTGATCTTGTGACTATCACTTGATTTCATTAGTCAGTAAAATATTTTTATTGTCACAACTCATAGCTTTTCCACAACCCTAATGATGTACTACATGAACAGACTGTACATTTACACAGACATGCAAGAAGTAAATAGACACCTTCATTCAAATTCAAATTAAAGGTGTCTATTTAGTTCTTGCATGTCTGTGTAGTTTAGGGCTGAACAATATGCAAAAACACTTTTATTTTGACACATATTTTAATTGTGATATGAGACACAGAGTGGGAATGGTAATAATAGCATTTCATTTTCAATGAAAAAGGTATTTGGTACTAGGATCAGCACCAAACAAGCATGCTATGTCTGGGGAATATGATTAGTTGCTTTGGGCATCCCTGTAGAGCCACAATGCTTCATTTATAATGATATCTTGTGGCACATTTTACCTTTTACCTGCGACTTGAATATTGCACTTGGCCATTAGCCATTAGCCATTGGCATTCACCTACTTCATCTGTGCAGACTTGGAATTCAAAGCTGTTTAATTAGCATATAGAGCATCCTATCACCATAATTCTCAGTCGTGCATGTCAATCATTCACTCAAGGCATCAAATGTCATACATGGGCGGACAATCAAATCAACCTATATCGTTTAATTCTTAGCAAAAGGCTTAAATTTCTAACACATTTAGGTTCCCTTGATGCAATAATCTCATACAGTCCAGCAGATTTCAATATATCGATTGTATGACAAAAGTCTGCAAGGCTAATATTCTCAGGAGAAGAGCCCATTATTAATGGCAAGCTTCAATACCAGTTTCACATACAAAAACCTGATGGCCCAATGGCATCAGCCAATGCTCCACTGCCTACCTGGCAGAGTGAGAAACTATCTTGCAGTGCTGAAATTCAAATGAGATGTCTAGTATTTCCCAAGAATTTAAATGAGGTGAAATATTGGTTGACAGTGTCAGTTAATGACCATGCCGGTATAGCCTGAGGCATTTAAATGAAAGAGAGTGAAAGGCAATACCTCATAATGAAATGGTACATGCAAGAGACCATGGAGCATTTAATGCTTCTGTGTGCTACAGGTTTAGCCTGGTTTAACACTCCACGCCTTGCTGACATGATCAAGACATCTCATGAACAGGTCACCATTTTGAATCCTGCACTGGATTTCTTCATCTTTGGAGAAGAAAGGAGCAAAAGTCTCATCCACCTCCTCCACAATTACCACTGCATTTGCCCATGAGCAAGACACCCATCACCACTAACACCTATTACAACATAACACAGCACTGATGTTCTGTACGCATGAGCTCACTGGACATTATTTTCATTCAGGTTTGTTCAGTTCACTGGAATCTTTAGATTATGTGCCACGTCAGCATGTGCTGTTAGCTGACAAGGAAAAAACAATATCATTCAAAGCTACAGTAAGTACAGAATTCTGCTTTGATAGCAGCTCAACTCTTCTAAGCATTTTTGCAAACCGCTATGAAGGCTACAGCTCCTTAAATCATCCCATCTTTTCCTGGTAAACATTTCTGCACTTCTCTGACTTATGCTTATGGTGATAAGTTGTCTAAATCTTGATTTATTGGGCTATATGTTTGCTTTGCCAATCTGATGGGGGATTTAGTGCTCCCAGCAGAATCCCTTGGTATGCTACTTGGATTTTTCGACTTGGAGCTTTGCAAAAAAATCACAGACTTTTCTGTCAAATATAACTGTACATTCATGTCCAATAATCAGTGTATAAACAGTGTATAGCATATTGTAGATTCATTATTTATCGCAAAAATGTATGCAGTTACATTTGGAAGACAAGACTTTGAAGTCTTTGAGTATGAATCAAAGCTGATGTACATGATGAGTCACTGATGGTGAAGCATGAATGAGGCAGCTGATGCCAATCAGCTCATGCAAGCAGGACTTCATTGCTCTGCCTCAATGCAATGCTCCATATATTATATACTATGGCTATAGTATTTAGAGTGTTGGTGTTTTTAATGTTTTAAACTTGTATTAAAGAACTACACGATCCTCCTCATGTGTTAAATTAACCCTTCGAAATCCCCTAACGACCTACTTGGATATTTAGGATTATTATCCTGAAGATCATTTCCAAGTAGCTGTGATACAATCATGGTAGATAGCCAGATGAAAAAGAGAGCATGTGTGGTACATGAAGTCTTTAGAAATACCTGTATTCCTCTGACCAGGTAAAGTTTAGGTTTTAGGGCTAAAGGTGGCTGTGATGTAGGACTGCAATGGATTTGATTGTTAGCCACAATATAAGTGACAGGAGAAGACAAGGAGAAAGAGGGGGAATTTAGTCTATATATTTGGAAAGGTGTTCGCCAGCTTGTACTGTGTGCACTTGTCTTTTTTATGAGCACAGCGAGAGAGTTAATGATGAAGACTCCTCTATCTGAGGCAGGCAAAGCACAGTATCTGTACACTGTGTTCAATGTGTCTTACCAAAGTAAACATCTCCCCCATAAAACACAAGCGTCGCTTATCCTGCCAACTCGCTGCTCGATGGAGGTTCCTGCTCGTTAAACACAACAGAAGTGTGTGTGCGCGTGTGTGTGTGTGTGTGTGTGTGTTTTGGAACTATAGGTGTGCCCATGGAGCCAAAAACAGGAGCTGACACCAACTAACAAATTGCAGCTGTCAGATGAAAACCCTATATTTCAAAAACATCAAGTTTCCTGGAGCTTAAAAAAAGCCTTAAGCTATATTACAATGTATTTCTGAGATCTGCTGGGTTTTAAAAGTGTTTCAAGAAGGAACAAGAGACTTCTCAACCAATTAAAGAACATGTAACTTATCTGAAAACATTAAAACATACTTTAGAAGGGCTATGTATTGGTGAAGATACTGACATTAAGCAGATTGGGTATAGAGTGATCCAAAAGTTTCTTAGTCAGTGGCATTATAAAACATTATATTTCTGCTATCAGTTGCATTCATTCAGTCACAGCTGCTGCTGACTCCCTAGTCTAATGTTATCTTACACAAAAGTATACAGATTTTAAATTTGAGAAATGGAGCACTGGTATCAGAGAGGTACTATTGGCGACACACATTTCTTTATGTGACATTATTTCTTTTTTGTGGAGGGTGACAAATGCTGAATGAAGTAAAATGAACACACTTTTTAATTTTATGGCTCATTCCCAGCTAGTCTTATGCCATTTCCAGAGGGTACAAGAGAATGATAGGTGTGTGTATGTGTGCTTCCTCTGAGAGGCAAACAGGAAATGGCAGCTTATGCAAGTAATTGGGCTCAGGTGCTCATCCATAGACTGGGTCAGGACTTTTCTTTCCACTCACATATACACACGAAATAAAGACAAATACACACAAATGCACAGGGTTTGCATTTTGATGATTTTCCTTTCAACTCTCCTGCCTCTGCCCCTTTTCTCAATCACTTCCCCAATTTCAGCTTCCATTATGCTTCACTTTTAGCCTCCCCTGTCTATCACACTCACAAGCCATGTGGTCTGTCCTTTCTCCTCCTCTCCCTCATTCTCCTGAATGTACCCCCAGACTAAAATGGGTGTGTGGAGAGAAAAAGACAGTGCTGTCTTATAAAATATGGATGAGATTGCTCTGTGAAGGTTTAGACTATTTGAGCTCTGACACAAGACAACAGTGGAGTCTGGGAATGGAGAGAAAGAAAGAGGAAATAACAACTTCAAAATGTGAGGCTAACTTTTTGCAGACAACACATACTGTGATCTACGGGAGTCTGAGTTGAGCAATGAAAGCAGGGACAGAGAAAAAGAAAGGAAGGATAAGAAAGGCAAACCAGAGAAATGAGGAAAAGAAGGTAGAGGTGCACCAACAGGATGAAGACAAGGGGAAAGAAATTGAATGAAAGCCATATTGATTGCATTTTTACCCAAAATACAACCACGCACACAAAGGGCTCATAGACATGCAAATGTGGAGAGAGATGGTGGAGTGATGGGCAGCCACATAGAGCAGCACCCTGAGAGTAGTTGGGGGTTCGGTGCCTTGCTCAAAGGCACCTCTGCAGTGCCCAGGAGGTCCACCTTCCATACTGGACTTGAACCAGCTACCCTCCAGTGCCAAGTCCCTATGACAGAGGAGGAGCAAACTATGCCAACTTACCAATTGAAGATTATTCTGTAATGAATTACAAAAACTAATCTTCTCATTTCTGTTGTCTGTGTCACCCCACCACCACCACCACCATGAGCTCCCACAATCACATTACTTCTCCCCAAGGTTCTCCCCAACAATAAGATTTCCTCATACATTGTTAGTGATTTGGGTTAAACACATTTATAGCAAATTCAATAGAGGACAAAGAGGCTCACTGGGAATAGCATCGAAGAGCAGGACCAAGACCTGAGGAATTAAAATGTAGATCCCTCTCCAGTGTATTAAAAAGATTCAGTACAAATTAGAGGCCAAAAATAAAGATGGAGAAGGAGGTTGGTGTTGCTGAAAGGTTCTTCTGTCCCCACAATCAAGTGTAAGAGGTGATATGAGGAGCTGCCTGAGAATTGCCTGGCTTATCTATCATGGTGCAGAGTCGCCACTTGTCTCTCTCTCTCTCTCTCTCTCCATCCTACTGTCTCTTATCAAAGTATTTCAGTGACACTTCACCCAATTTGCAATTGTGGACAGAAGAAAGGCATTTTGTGAGGTTGGTTGGTGTGGCTCTTAATGAATGGTCAATTATAAATGATCATTTTATTATTTTAACCGTGTCACTCCGCATTACCAGGCACATTTTCTGGACACGTGGCTGAAATTTAACCTGGAATTATCATACATGTCTTACTGTATACACACGTACACTGAACTGCACAACATCCAAAATGTAATCAGGACCAAGACCTTGTTGAAAAGCAAACTACTTACACTAAAACAAAAAGCCCATTCTTTGTATTGACGTGAGTGTTGCATAATTCCTTTGGATGGGTGACAAACCGGCAAACTGACCTCAAACTGATCTTCACATTATAGTTTTTCAATGCGAGTGAAATGGAGAACAGAGTAGATTACATTATTATTTTAGACAGCTTTATCAATACCTAGTGGGGAAACTCATTTGCCACCTAATCAACTCATACAGACAACAAACAATACAGACACTGCGTTCAGAGTTCACAACAAATAAATTATCTGGTAAAAGGCTATTTTAGACATGAGTTGAAAGAGGTGCTATGGATTGAGACCACAACTAAAAGTGTTCATCAAAAATATCTGACCACTGCTGGAACAAAAGACCTTCAGAGTTGTTCAGTGAAAACACTGCAGCATCACTAGTTGCTCGCTGAATGAGCTTCTTTTAAAACACTGTGGAATGGATAGCCTTCGAAAATACATGGTTGTGGGGTATAAAACATATATCTATTTCATGAAAACTACACATATACACACATACAGTGATATTTCCAAAGGTTATATTGATTGACAGTTCAGGCAGCAGCCAAGTAATAATGACTCTAGAGGGAAAGGGAGAGAAAAGCTCACAAAAACTCACATTCTGACACACAAGCTTTTTTTTTTTTTTTACAGACAGATCATCTACTCCTCCACAAACCTTCATAGTTTTTGAAAATATATGCAACTTATAGTTCAAAGTTGGTTTGATGATGCACCCATTTATAATTGAGACCAAATACTTTTAATTTACACACTGAATGATGCAAGTCAGACTGCAACAGCCCATTTTGTGGTCAAAGAGATATTTGCATGATGAAATACTGTTCAAAGAAGAAACAAATGATGCTGTTCCCCAAAATCTGCAAAGAGCCAAGAACTGATTGCACATGTGTCTAAAGCTATGTTAAATTTGGCTGTGAGTACAAAGGATCAGTCACTTGTACTTATATATATTAAACTTATTACTTATACATTACATTTACAAGCTTTGCTCTTGATTGAAATGACTTTCAGAATGATAAAATGAAAGAGATTTCTTTTCGCCCTGTCTCCTCCTTCTCCTCTTTCTCTTTAATGGCCTTAATACATTATTTAAACTGTGTTAAACTAGACGCAAAGATTAATTAACTTGGGCTGCCCATGCTGAGTTGGAAATTAAACTTTTGTACTACTTTCTCTTTTGTCCTCTCTTTGTCAAGCTCCCACATTATATTATTCAGTATTTTAACCTTGTTCAACATACATTAGTGAGGAGATGAGGAGTAAAGACAACAGCTAATCATTTGCATCTTGTTTCTTATGTTGCACAGCACAGAAATTCATTTACTATAGTTTACATAAAAAGCCACAGTAGCCTACATATAAAAAGCAGTGAATCTTGCAGGAGGATCGACAGTCTGCAAGCCAAGTCAGTCAATCCAAGGCTAGAAGGAAGCATACATGCATATTACCAGCGCCGGTCCTGGCCACATTTGCGCCCTGGGCGATATCGAAAATTCGCGAGGTTTTTTCCTTTTTCGGGCGCTCGCGCACCCCCCACGGAAACTGCGCCCTGGGCGGCTGCCCACATTGCCCATAGCTAAGACCGGCCCTGCATATTACACATTATTTATTGGATCCAGGATGTTGATGGATGCACCAGGTAACCCAGATCACTGAGTACACAATAAATAATGAATTGACTCTTATGCCTACACTGAGATCTACCTAGCTTGGTAATTTAGCTTCTCTTGCAAACACCTATAACAGCAACATGTGTCATCAAGTGACTAATTCTTTGTGCAGGGATCATAGGCTTTACAAGTGTTTGTGCAGTGTGCTGATTTAACACAATATTGTTTTGAACACACAAAAGCCAGCATAATGTTGTCTAATTGTTCTGTATCATCTTAAAATGACAAACAGGTGCCCTTTGCAAAACAAATGTGTATTATTACTCTGAACCTTGGGGGAAAAAAGACAAAAAGTATAGAAGTATTGTTACTATTGTGACAGGAGGCCTTTACGACCAGCCATTATTATATGACTGAAGAACCCAAAATAGAATTGTTTAGACAGGCCATTCATTATTTTTTACTCACCATTTCATTGTGTAGATCAAACAATGTAAATGTAAAGAGATTCTATTTACATCCACATGCATCACTATAGATATTTTAGGAGGATCCAATCAGGTGGGTGTATCTACCCTGGTAACACGACTCATGCTTCTTACTGATGTCCACAACAATTTTAATACCCACTTGAAAATTAACTTCAGTATTAAGACCACCTTTAGTTTAAAAGGAGACATTTAATCAATGGCTGGCCTTTCCCCTATTACTAGCTACTCTTCTGAACAGGTCTTTGAATGACGTGCAATGAGGAGGTTTGTGACAGCGCCATCTTTAGGGAGGATTACTGGGTGTCTCAACTCAAGAGGTGCAGATGCCTTTCTCAGTCTTCCTCCCACCCTCATTATACCATCTTAGATGAACGGGTCAAGCTGATAGAGTTGGTGGTTGCAAGGCAGCTTTCCTGATTTCTGGCTGAGCATGTTCAACTCCTCTTGGAAGGCATCCTGTTGTGCAAGCTTGACAATAGTCAGTGCGGCTTGCCTTCTCTCTTCCTCATTTAATGGTTCGGTTGTCTTGATTCATATAGCCAACCGCTGAATATGACCAATGACACTGACCGTTGTAGGCCATCCTGAGAACCGTAACAGGTGCCCTTGGATGTCAAATTGCTTTGCAGCCTCAGTTTTCAGCACCTGGGTAATCTTCACCTCTGGATCTCTGGATCTCCTACCAACAGGTCTGATATGACCTGGTTTGTCTCCTTTTCCCATAAAAATGTAGGACCAAAGAGCCAATTTGAGTCAATGAGGTCAGCCACCTTGAGACCTCTGGAGGCGTGGTCGGCGGGATTCTCTCCTGTATCGAAATAGTGCCACTGTCTTATGTCAGTGGTTTCTCGAATTCTCTGGACTCGGTTCGCAACAAAGATATGAAACCTTCATGCCTCATTATTGAAGTAACCGAGAACCACTTTAGAATCAGTCCAATAATACTCCTCATTGATCTTGAGCTCTAGCTCCTCCCTTAACATGTTGCTTACAGCTGCTGAAGTTACTGCGGCAGTTAGCTCCAACCTTGGTATGGTGACTATTTTGGTTGCCACGACTCTTGCATTGCCCATTACCAAGGAGCAGTGCACGTTCTCTTTGCTCAACAACCTGATGTAAGAGCACTGTCCATATCCTTGACTGCTCGCATCAGAAAAATGATGCAGTTCAACTCTCTGGACCTCATCAAAGCTGTCAGGTATGAAGCACCTTGGTATCTCGATCTTCTCAGGGTTTTCTAAATCCTTCATCCAAGCCTCCCACCTTAGCTTTAAATCCCTAGGTAGTGGTTCATCCCACCCCATCCCTCCCTGACACATCTCCTGCAGCACTCTTTTTCCTTCAAGGATGAATGACGCTAAAAACCCTACAGGATCGTACAAATAAGCCACGACAGAGAGGATACCTCGTCGCTGTTGCTGGTTTCTCATGAAGTGTCACTTTGAAGGAGAAGCTGTCGCTTTCTGTGTTCCATCTTATACCAAGCACCCTTTGCATTGGTAAGTTATCATGGTTAAGATCAACATTTTTTTACCTCCGCAGCATGTTCTGCAATGTTGATGGAATCCAGCACCTCTCGACTATCACTAAAAAAAAGGAATTTGTTAAGGTGCAACTTTCCTTTGGAACACACGGCTTGAGCTTCCTTCACTAGCTCGATTGCCTCACCAACTGATTTCACGCTTATGAGGCCATCATCAACATAGAAGTGATTCCTGATGAAGCTGGCCGCAGAAGGGTACTCTTCCTCATTTTGACTGGCAAGATGTTTCATGCCATAATTGGTGCAGCCAGGGGAAGACGACGCCCTGAACAGGTGCACCTTCATGCGGTACTCCGTGGGTTCTGAGTTGTGTCCCCGTTTTCCCACCAGAGAAACCGCAAATAGTCTCTATCTTCTTTGCTGACATGGAACCTATGGAACATTTTTTCCACATCACACATGACTGCGATGGGATGTTTACGCAAATGGCAAAATACAGCTGTGAGGCCATTTGTAAGGTTGGGTCCTGTTAGCAGATGATCATTCAATGAGGTGCCTTTGTACTTTGCAGAACAGTCGAAAAACACCCAAATCTTGTCTGGTTTCCTCGGTGGTAAACCCTTTGATGTGGGATATACCAGGCTTTCCCACGCTCTGGTTGGGTGTCTACCTTCTCTGCATCACCATCCGTGAAAACACCTTCCATAAACCTCACATAGTTGTTTTTGAACTTGGGATCTCTGTCCAGCTTCCTTTTGAGGTGCTTCAGCCGAGCCAGAGCCAGCTTCTTATTGTCTGGGACGTGAGGACGTACTTTAAAAGGAAGAGGCATCTCAATGTTGCCATGCTCATTTTGCTGAATTCCACCGTTTAGGATCTGCAGGAAGCAAATATCTTCTTGAGATATGCTTTTGTCACCTGATTTTGTGTCTGCAAAGTCAGACTCAAGAGCCTTAATGACAGAAGATGGTGTTAAAGGTGGTAGTTCTCTGACAGATACTCGATGACAAAGACCAGTCACATCTTTAGAATTCACCTGCTGCGGCGCGCTTCCCACAATGCTCCGACCAAGATCAGTTTTAATGGCACCCCCAGTGATGACCTTTCTTGGAGCAGTCATAGCCAATCAATAATCCAACACCACAGTCCATTAATGGGGGTATCTCTTAAGCTATGTTGACGAGATGCTTCCATTTTTTGGCTGTGTGGCAGGTGGGGATAGGTGCGCGGTCAAGAGGAATGAAGTCTCTCGTGTAGGCTGGAATTCCACCGTTTAGGATCTGCAGGAAGCAAATATCTTCTTGAGATATGCTTTTGTCACCTGATTTTGTGTCTGCAAAGTCAGACTCAAGAGCCTTAATGACAGAAGATGGTGTTAAAGGTGGTAGTTCTCTGACAGATACTCGATGACAAAGACCAGTCACATCTTTAGAATTCACCTGCTGTGGCGCGCTTCCCACAATGCTCCAACCAAGATCAGTTTTAATGGCACCCCCAGTGATGACCATTCTTGGAATTAGCAGTCTGGAGCGGTCATAGCCAATCAATAATCCAACACCATAGTCCATTAATTGGGGTATCTCATGGGCTATGTTGACGAGATGCTTCCATTTTTTGGCTGTTTGGCAGGTGGGGATAGGTGCGCGGTCAAGAGGAATGAAGTCTCTCGTGTAGGCTGGAGGTAAGCTGAAGGAAATGTTTGAGGAGAGACCTCTGTCAGTGAGATCACATACTCTTTGGTCCTTCACAATTGAATCTTTCCTCATCATGGTGGAGAGCTTCAGTTTTACTGGCTGCATTGCTGCCTGAAGCTTTCGCACACCTCTTGATCAACAAATGTGTGACTGCTCTGTGTGTCCAGTAGGGCGTATACTAGGGTTTCATTATCAGCTGCTCAGTGCTGAAATCCACACTGGCACAACCATAGATGTGCTCCCACCTTCTCCTCCATTCACGCAGCAAGATAATGAGGCTGTACTTTCTTCAACTGCACTTTGCTTTGATTCTGCTGGGGAACGATCTTCATGCAATGGAGTTGGGTGCGCCTTTCTGCAAATGCCACATATGACTCTGTTTCTACAGTCTTTAGAGTTGTGACCTTTTTTCAGACATGCAAAGCACAGCTTATTTTGTATTTTTTCTTCTCTTCTACAGGCATTTCTAAGAGCTTTTGGCATCTATGAATGGAGTGATTTTCCCCACAGCAATTACACTTGGTTATGTCTGAGTTTTGTGATGGTGTGCTCCATTTCTTTGGTTTTTCAGTATCTCTTATCTGGATTTCGTCGAGATAAGAGATACGACATAATGGTTCCATCTGGATGTCACCCAATCGTGAAGCTTGACCAGCATTTTCTGGTTCTCCTCACAGTCATTACAGAACCTGTAAACCATTTATATGAGATATGGCATTACTACATGTTTGCAGGAAATCACTGAATTCTCTCAGTTTGACATATTCTTTTCCACCAATCCTTGGCAACATATTTAGCTTCTCTCTGAAAGCCTGTTGCACTACAAAGGAATGGTCTTGTGTTCAACCTATTCCATACTTGTTGATAGGCTTCTTCGTCTTTCCTTAGAAGCTGCCCTCAAGGAAAGATTTAGCTTCTCCTGCTATGTACCTTTGCAGGTAGAACAGCTTATCTGCAGGGTTGGAGCATCGTCTCTCTATAAGAGCTTTAAAGCTCATGCTCCACGCTTCTGTCAACTTAAGAGGATCACCTAAGAATAGAGTAGGTTCTGGGGTTGGAAGGCGAGCAAGAGCTAATGATTCTTGCAATGCCTGGACCAAGGATGTCTCACTTTTCACAGCCTGCTGTTCCTGACCTGGGATGGAGTGAGTGAATGGGGGCTTACCATTAACTTGCTTGCATACAGCTGCTGACGTTGAGCTTCAATAGGAGCTTCTATATCAATTTCAGCTTTCTTTGCTGCCAACTGAGCAGCGGTTTCTGCCCTCTTAGCTGAAATGCTAGGTGATTCTGAGAGATGCTCCGAATGGTGACAGCTGCGTGCGGTAACTCTGGAGGCTGCGGATCCATATATGTACCTAGCATATTCATTGTCAAGTAACATGCATAACCTTGCTCTCTCTGCCTTAGCATCAAACCTGTCTCCTCCTTCAGTGAGGCGCACTCGCATCAATTGCAGTAAGTCTGATGTCATCAATGTCACGGTTCAGAGGGGAACCCGGAAGCAGACCGGAACAAGTGGGTTAGAATGTAATGGTTTATTGAATCAGGGGGTGAATGCGTGGAATGAAAAGGGAGCAGGTCGGCAGGTGTGGGAGTCCAGAGGTGGGGGCAAACAGAGAGGGTTCGGCCGGCAGGCCTGAAGGGTGGAGATCCACGCAGCAGCTACACGAGACGTAGGCTGATCCCTGAGGCAGAGAGACGTGGTTAGTGGCAGGCAAAAACACAGACAGCAGGAGGTTGGCAGAAACAGGCAGTTACTGATACACAGTAGGATTTTAGGCTTGAAGGCTGTAGCATACACAATACTTGGCAACGATCCAGCGAAGACTGGCTGTGTGGCTGCTCCTTAAATACTGCCAGCAGTTGAAGAGGAGCAGGTGAGGTGATGAGGTAATGAGGTGATGTCAGCCAGGTGAAAGTAATCAGTTGCAGGCATGCCCCCTCAAGCACTGCCAGGAGAAGACAGACAACAAACAACCACACACAAACAAGACAAACAGTCATCCTGGCTGGGGATTCGTGACAATCAACTTTTCTACAAATTTCTTGACTTGGTGTGGCTTGGAGTCAGATGCTATCATACAGCTCCTTTAACTCAGAGCACTCTTGCTTCAACCTTGTACAAGTCCCTCTTACATTATTTTTCCATTTCTGGTATGTTGCTATAAACTTATTCTCCTTTGGAATTAACACTTCCTCTTTCAGTTCTTGCATTTTAGTCTTTCACGAGAGGATTTTCTGATTTTACCCTCATCTAACTTGACATCAGACTGACTATCACCATTTTGAAACATTTTGAACCTTCAAAAATTATCAATAGGGAAGAAGCAAGTTAAGTAAGATAAGTTACAAGGATATGATGGCTATAATTAGCAGTGAATAACCAAATTACACAACATAACAACCTTGACACTTTTATTTAGGACTCAGCTTGAAATTTTCCAACCATAGAAAAAGTCCTTTTAGCAGAACAACACAATTGGAGTTATCCAAGCATTTGAATGTTCAGAATCCATTTAATGTCTTGTTTGTTGTGATCAACAGTATCTTTGTTCTATCCATCAACTTCCTGAGGCCTAGTAGTCCTAGTAGTTGCACAGTTTAACCCGAGGACTCACGTTGTAGCCTGAAGCTGCTCCTTTGAGTGTCCACTGTGACCTGTAGCTTGCTGCAGGATGTACACACCGCCGCTCGTCTTGGCGCGTAGCCTGTTGCAGGATATAGACACCGTCTCTCGTCAGCCTTGTGATGGATTAGGACACGTTTTCACTGTATCTACCCTGGTAACACGACTCACGCTTCTTACTGATGTCCACAACCATTCAACAAAGTTACAGAGCACTGTGAAAACTGTAGCAAAATAAAGACATTTCATATACATCATTCTCACATTATTTTTTTACACAAAGGTACAAAATTTTAATCATTCATAATAATTACCGTGTACGCCTGCTTAGTAGACAGTCCTCTTGTCTCTTTCTTTCTCCCTCTTCTCACTCAAACTTACGGCGCGAATTATGTTACTCGGACAGGAAGTAAACTTTCAAAATAATGGATTCTTAAACATTTCAACAATATAACCAAAGAACCCTGAATTAAACTGCAGAAAGTTTTCCATAAATATGTATAACATAATAAAGAAAATACAATCAGAAATAAAATGTGACAATATCACCCTAACTTCTGGTGTTGCTGTGGTAACACATGGCTGTATTGCTGGCGTCAGCTACAGTGGGACATAAGAAATATATAAATTGGTTTATTAACATAATTGTACAATTTGCTCTTTGGCAAACAAGTCTGCAAGCCAGGTCAGTTTTAATCATATAGTTTAATATAACGTTTTTTTGTTTGTTTTTTTTAATCAAGGGGCTTTATAATTTGTACAGCACATGGCCCTTTCTATCGTCAAAGAAAGGGTAGATAATTTCAAAAGCATTTGTTATGTTTGTTAAAATTCTGTTTACATTCTGACAGAAAACAATAAATCAAATGTTCAGTATCTGTGGCTGTCACAGGACAGTAATAAGCTCATCCAATCATTTCAATTGCCCGTGCACTCACTGTGCATAAAAATGTGTTTGGGTGAGTGGTTATGGAGGGAAGCCTGATGGGAGGGGTTGGGATTTACTGTCTCTTGCGAGATTCTCTACCATTCTTGCATTTTTACACTCAATTATCACTACTCCCCTATGCAACAATGTAGATGGCCCATTGAGAAACACGAGAATATTTTAAATAACGTCAAAGGAGGAAGTAGAGTGCTGCTCCTCTTTGTAAACAACGGAGGGAAAATTTCTGAATAATAAAAGGGTCGTTCCTCACAGCTAATTAAATTTGTCAAGCTTGGTGTCCAGGCCTGATAAATATAATAGCACATTCAGGGGTTTAACCAACTCTCATTTCTTGCATGCCACTACATTCCCTTTTATCTGGTTCTGGCCTTCAAAGAGAGAGAGAGAGAGAGAGAGAGAGAGGAAAATTGAAGGACTTTATGATAATGGGAGAACGAGGGAGGAATGACAAAGAGGAAGAGGATGAGACAGGCGCTTGCAGTGTCCTGTCTCCTGTCCAATCTTATTTTCAACTGGAATTATTTTTCATTAGTGTTCATCACAGACTTATAATCACAGGCGCTCACAACCTGGCCTTTCCTGTTTTCCACTCAAATTCACTCTTTCGTCTTATTATCACTCAAACACACACACACACACACACACACACACACACACACACATACAGGCTATCCAGTAATTTTCTCTCCTCTTTCAAACTTCAGGCAAATTTAATTAACAAGTAAATGGTACAAACTCCCATAGGAAAACAAACACAAATAGCACCTTTAGAACACACACACACACACACACACACACACACACACACACATACAGGCTATCCAGTAATTTTCTCTCCTCTTTCAAACTTCAGGCAAATTTAATTAACAAGTAAATGGTACAAACTCCCATAGGAAAACAAACACAAATAGCACCTTTAGAAATAGACAGTGCACACATTACCGTGCACACAAATGCTTGCAGCGTGTATATATATATATATATATATATATATATATAGCATCATCATTCGATAGGGAAGTAGTTAAGGAACCATCTGAACAAGTGAGACAAGAAACACATAAGAGAAAATTCCAAGAACCCAAACGCAGCCTTCCACTGTAATGAATGGCACTATGCTGTAGGAGTGCAACAACATAGTTATACAACAGTTCTTGAAGTCACCAGAATCTGCACCTTCTCATTAAAAAAAAATCACGTTTGTGACACTTCTAGAAGGGCCACTGTCAGTACTCTGCAGCAGCACATTCCTTTTTTAATGGCGACCACAATGCTCCTTAAAAACAATGGCAAAAGACATAATAGAAAAATTAGGTGATTTGTTTTTCTATGAAATGTGAAGTGTACAAAAATAATGTTTTTAATTTGATTTAAATGTTTTGTATTCCTACTATAATGCTTTACTATAATGGTATTTCTTTAAACATATTTCCTTTTGTGTTTACAACTCTACAGGTGTGATTGTCTTCTGTCAATTGGTCAGTTTAATGGTGTTATGGTCGCATGATCTGTTACTGTCACATATGCTCTGATAGAGTCTTCAGCATCAGCAGATTTGCCAGCTTCTTGTGCAAAAGTAAGTCTACTCAAAAGATCAACACCAGATGATTTTTTTGCTATGTTTTGTCCTGACTTTGTTATTGAAAAAACAGACATTACCAGTAAGAGGTACTTAATTTAACGGTCAATAAACTGTCCCTGACAAGTCACAGACCACATGAAATCATTGAAAGATTGTATGTGCAGAACAACAGTGCACCATCCATTTCTGTATACACATTCTCCTAATTAAATGGATCCTAGGCTGGATTTTGAGTTGGAATTGAGTTCCACACAGCCATTCAACTAAATTCATTGGATTTAATCCATCTGCTGATTACAGAACCTGGAAAGAAAAGAGCATCAACAAACAGTCAGTATTAATAATTGTAGACATTCATCAGAAAGTGTCAGATCCAACCAGGGAGTTCCAACCAAATACTGTTTTTGAAAAGAACTGAGGCACAAGAGTAAGACTTGTAGTAGTAACTGACTGTTTGCTTGAGTTTCCCATAGATATCTACGGAAGCACATTGCTGCCACCCTCCAAAAAATAATTTGGCTCAGTATCACGTAATTACGTGAAAAGTTTCACGTTATAACATGATATTTATCACGTTAAAACATGAAATTATCACGTTAAAACGTGAAATTATCACGTTAAAATGTGATATGAACTTATCACGTTATTTCGTGATATGATATTTTCACATTATAACGTGAAAACATCAAGTATGGTTTTACTAGATTTCATAAGTTTACCAACAGGCGTCCCTCACAACATGGTTCAGTCCGTAAACTGACTATGGCTCGTCTACATAAGTTAATTTATACTTTAATCTTGGTTTAAGACATGGTGACATACTATAGTTGTTGAGCACTGTAGATGACATTGTTATCAGTATACGTACTCTCCGAAGGATTTTGAAGAACATGGGGTTGTACCGAAGAAAGAATGAATCCGACCCTCTTGAGCCCGAAGAAATCTGCTATAAAGCTATTGAGCTTTAAAGCTCAATAGCTCCCAGGTCATGTGACCTATTGGTTCAGAATCAATGTAGAACAGTCGATCTACACCTGTTGCATCAGGTGCACTTGAAAATATTGGTGTGGCTGACTTGACCACGCGAAAACGAGAGACGGCTGGCTTGACCGCAGTGAAATCTCGACAGTGGCGAATCCACATTTTGAGCCATGCTATTTCACTCTCACGAGTCTCAAACATGGAGGGAAGCGTGGTAGACTGCCTTTTACATGGGCTGATCTCAAGTGAAACCATACTTGATGTTTTCACGTTATAACGTGAAAATATTACCATATCATGAAATAACGTGATAAATGCCTATCACGAAATAACGTGATAATTTCATATCACGAAATAACACGATAATTTCACCTTATAACGTGATATTTATCACGTTATAACATAAAACTTTTCACGATATTACGTGATACTGAGCCAAATTATTTTTTGGAGGGTGGCAGCAATGTGCTTCCGTAGATATCATATCTAAGCTCAAGACTTTAAATCATTGTACAGGAAGGATTACACTTAATCTTTCTTTTCTTTTTCTTTTTCTTTTCTTTTTCAATTTACCGCATATCACGTATCATTATTTATTCTCCAATCTTAAAACCTCTTTACTTAGCTGACACTTTCTGAAGGAGCTCAAGCTGTACTTGACAGTGTATCTCCAGACAAAATCTACTGGATTTGTTTTAGTTCATATGGTGGATTTAAAAAATCTAATCTAATTTAATCATGCACAATTATATTACACACAGATAGATGCAATACAAGATTGATCATTTCTCCAAATAAATAAATAGAGCTGTGTGTTATGTGCACATTTTGGTAGGTTTTACAAGCAATCAATCATCATCATCAGTAGGTGCTGCATTCTGCCCTGTCCAATCAGCACAGACATACACGAGGTTCTTTACCATTAACATGTGGCTACATAGATACTGACAAGAGCAGCACACATATTAACATCCTCATGGCCAATTCTCTGCATACTCTTTATAATCAGTGGTTTGTGTGAAACTTTATGTACACACATATTACCCAGAGAATTTAATTTTCAACAAATAATATGTGATGAAGCAAACTCCAAGGCAAATACAATAAAAGCTGTTCTCCAATGAGTAGAACAAGCTTTCATATTACATTTTTCATTGGTAGAGGAGTCTCTGCTGCAGGCTGCTAAGCTGCTAGCTGGCAGACTTAATTACCTTTATCATTTAAGCATGCAGAGTGATAAAATATGAATGGGAAATTGGGCAGGGTTGTACAAACAAAAGCAAGAGTGTGCTCATATTAAAAAACATGATGATAGATTGCAAGGCAGCCTGGTGAAAAGAAGAGAAAGAAGGTGAGCTTATCAAGGGCATAAATCACTATGTACAGCAACACTTGTGACCATAGTTACTCTGTATGTTTATGCATGGATGTGTTTCTGTGTGTGAGATTCTCCTTAACTCAAGACTCAACAAGAGTGTGCTTGCTAGATCATTAAAACTGACATCTGCATCAAATTAAATCTGTTGCCCAAATCACCATGGGTCTCCTGTAAGCCTAATGCAGATTTCCTTTAGACACACCGCTCTGTACTGTAGATCAGATAGATTACATTATTTCTTATTATAACCCTCACTGACTAAAAAAGAAAAAGGAAAAAAAAAAGAAATACAAGCACAAAAAAATGCTAAATTTAAATTCCATGTCTTATATAGACATATCTGTACTCAGATTTTAAACCATACAATGATTTAATGTCTTAATTTTATGTTTTAAACCCTTTTTCTTGCTACTGGGTGAACAGGTTGTAACAAACAAAAAACAAATAGCCAATGCCAACACGCTAACGGTAACATACCAAAGCTAAGCTGGGGTTGGCTGGGTGTGCAGAGTGGGTCTGGCATTGGTTACTTCATGATGATGGCGGATACTGTGCAAACAGCAAGCTGATTAGCATCATGGAGCCAATGGTGGAAATAAAATATAATAACAGTACAGATTGTGACATTATTCTTGATTAAAATGTATTTTCAGTGTTGTGTAGTAGCGACAGTGACATATTGGCCCATGTCAAGGATGATGCTCATGTGCACCTACAGAGTATAAGCAATAGGAATCTGACTGCAGCCTACTTAACCTTAAGATAAAAGATGTCATTATCAACAAGGGTTTCACTGAATCCTCATTGGTGCACAGATGTATGTGACGTCACATTTTTTCCAACTGATCCCACTTCAAACAGAAAACTGGTTTTAATTCTAATAATTCAATTAAAGCACTAAATGGTACCAAATACACCATAGACTTCTCCTGATTTACCCGATTTATCTACCAGTACCAGTACCAGTAACATCCCAGTAACATTCACTGCTGGTGTTCAAAAACATTCAGTATTATACAGATTTTAGCTTTATCTCTCTGCCATACATCAAAACTAGACTCACAGACCTCACACAGTGCAACTCAGTCTGGTCTGTCTGGTCTAATGTCAGCTGGATTTAATGTGATTTCTCTATTACTTAGACATGAGACACAAGGAACAGATATAGTTTGGCAGAGAAGATGAAAGGGGTATATCTCCTGATTTGAAAGAGACAGAGTGAAATACATCAGAGAGCAAATTCAGTACACCAATAACACCCCCAGGCCTCATTTCCTAATCACAGCTCTAATGAAGATAAATGTGGAGCCTGTGTATGTGTGTGTACAGGCACGCACTTTATGTTTAATGAGTGGAAGGATCTGCAAGTGCTCAGTCATATAAATCATATCTATATACAGATAAATATGATTTGTTTGCATGTGTCACTGTCTTTGTATGTTAGTATAATTTAGTAGTTTTGCGCATATGAACCTGAACAATTCATCTAAATACCGGATGACTTTCATCATGCATACTCATGTAACTGCTCTGTTTAACAAAGCCCATTGTGAACTGTACAAGCTATGCTACCTTAATGACTTATTCTCCCTGAGGGAGAAACATGAAAGCAAAGTATTGGTAAGCTATCAACTGATTAGACAACACAAACAACAATATGTCAGCTCTGTAGCTCCGGTGCTGTGGCTGCTGACTCCTCATTAGTTTACTGTAGACACAAAAAGCCTGTCTCTGCATTATGACTCACACAGTGCACAGTGAAAACATATGTGAAATTCTGAAATGCAAGCTCATACATGCAGAATATTATATAAAACTGCTTTATGCTTTTATAGCCATGTCACTGACCCTCTTTGTTTTTATATTACCCACGTGTCGCTCTCACTATGTCACTGGACTTGTCTGTTCATACCAGTGGGTTGTCTTGATTGCTATAATATATGGTGCTGCTTCAAATGTGTTTGCATTTAAAGGGTGCTACAAAAAATTGATACATGTTCAGTACAGTACACATAAATGCACAAGATATACATAGAGTATAGTGCTTGTATAATATTCAATATTGAATACTTTCAGCACACTGATGTGTTACAATATATTAACAGGCTCCAGATGGTTAGTCATAAATATATAACATCAAAACAGCCTGCTTGTGTGACTGGCTGATTCAGCTGATTCTTCATAGGCAGGTGGAGGGAAAGTATCTAAGTATGAGGCAATGTAACCAGGAATGAATCAACAGGGTGAGACAGTTATTACTATGCACTGTAAAAAAGTTATTGGCATACCAACAAATACAAACTGACACGCACACAAAAAATGAAAAGTGCTGATTAACTAGCTATCAGACCCTATGAAGACCCACTAGTAATTTATGACAGCCATAATCACCGTCAGGTAGCCAACACACACACACACACACACACACACACACACACACACACAGAACATGAACATAAAAGTACTATGGTAAATTACTGTCAGGTTGTTATCAGATCAGAAGTTGAGTCTTCAAGTAGACTAAGGTTTATAATACGAACATGTTTTTCTAGAAAATCCTTTTCTACGTTTAACAAAAGAAGCCAAACTTAGTACAGTTTTACATTTTGATAAATAGAGTTAGACTGATACCAGTCTCTGTGTGCTAATGGTAATGGGAGTCAGTTAGCTTAGCATAAAGACTGGGAGCACTGGGAGGTGCTAGCAGGCATGTTTTTTTAATTCTTGAGTCTGTATAGCTGGATATGGTTATGATCATATGATTATTATTGATTTTCCTATTCCCAAATGTCAAATTAATCCTTTACATGTTGACAAGCAGTAAGAAGAACTTGTGTAAAAATGTGTAAAATTGGCAAAATAAATATTTGCTACATCTGCTGATGATGCACACTAACATTGACTGAGATGAAGAAGGATGTGCGGAGGCATAACACATATATAACAGAATGTTTTTTGTATTGTTGCCCCACAACCAATTTTAATCTGGAGCTTGAATGAGCTTCATTTTCCTCATTGACCCTCACAGGGAAACACAAACACCCCCTCAGGACACACTGAATTGTGTCCTTTGTGTGGCCATGTTTTGTTTGGATAAACGAGATATTGTAAAGTAGGTGTTGCCTTTGTTAAATTAATTAGACCTCCACTGTCACAGCCCTCCCACTTTGTTAAGATCCTGACAGCAAGAAAAATGACTGACAAGCTTTTAGCATCAGCAGGAATACAGGGAATTAAGACAGACACACACTCCCCAGGTACACACATATTTAATACACACATACACTTTCAATTTGACATGGCAGCTGCTGTGCAGTTCCAGTGTTGTTCTCGTTTATTTTCCTTTCACTTTGGAAAACACAAATTGATTTAATTTGCATCAACAACAGCAATGGTGTCTCCCTCTGTTAACATTCTCACATAAACACACTCTTTCACACAAACATACTCACATATACAAGTACACACAAACTCAAAAGGTAGGCACACTCATAAGCAACTTCAGTTTAGCTTATTTGAAATTGTTTTCATTACCAAAGCATTGTCCCAGCTGCATTTGCAGAAGTAGTAGTTTTCTATGCATACTATATTTAGAGTGTGTCAAATTATCACGTTCATTGCGATTAATTAATTACAGTCATATTTAGTGCGTTATGTTTTTTAATCACGTTAATCTAATTTTTAATCGCTAACTTTACTGTTCCTGTATGCGAGTTGCCTTTTTATAAAATCTGTGAGAGCCATACTTCCCCAAACTAAACTCGAGGAGAACACCCCACGTATTAGCAAGTCTGCGACCGACAGGCTGATGAATGTTTTTGCAAAGTGGATAGCGATGAACTGCAGGCCGATAAACATGGTGGAAGACGAGGGGTTAACAGAGGTACAGCAGTGCTTTATATGGACCTGATGTTATTTTCTAATTATTTGGAGATTAACAAAAGGTTAAAACTAAACTAAACTACTAGGTTGTAGGCAGTACTTGGGACTAGCCTCAAATACAGCAGACTCGTGACTACATAGTGTGATGCAGAGGGTAAGGGGAGAGGCAGACCCACCACTGTTCAGTGTAGCATGGATAAAGCTGGTAGTCAGAGTTAACCAGCTGTGAACAGCTCCTGTCAGACTCTCTGTGTCTCTGCTGGAAAGACAGGGAGTCTGGCGGGGCTCTGACAGTCACTACAAGCATATTTATCGTGCTTTGAGAGAGTACATTTATGCAAACTGTGGCTTTTTTATACATGGCATGGCAGCTGACATATGAAATAGATCTCAGAGTCTTGCCTATTACATCACGGTGGGGAAGGAGGGCAGAGAATTCAACTGAAGTAACGTGTCAAATTTAAGCAGACAGCTTTTACACACACTATATGTTTTGTTGGAAAAATCAGTATCAACTTTAGATGCCCACAAGGTTTAATGTGATTATATGCACAGCGCAACAAAAATGATTTAGTGTGGAGTATCTAAAACATTATGTAACTTTTCTAACAATACTGCAATGAGCACCAGTACCGAAGCCAGGAAAGTGGGCAATGTAACTGGGCAATATTAATTTGGTTCAGCACTAAATTCAGTCCGATTACGAGCTTAATTGAAGATTCTGTTTATAAATTTGTACTATCGAGGGTGCATGAGAAAGAGAAAATAGGGTCATGACAAGGGCACTACAGGTGTCATGACCTGACAAAAACATGTCTCCTCCAGAACACCACAATACACGATGATTGCATTTACTTCCCCCTTTTGTCTACATGACAAACCTGCTATTGTTAGCACTGACAAATTGACTGTCAACACACGGAGAATAATACCAACAATATTCTTTATGGTAACACTCAGTTACTATGTTTGCACTTAAACTCTGATTTATGACTTTGGCTCTAAATGTTTATCTAACTAGCTTTTATAGTTTTCATTCTCTGCATTTCCAGTCATTTGTTTCTTTTCCCGTCACTCACTCAGGCTTCTAACAAAATCATTCCAGAGGGACTAGATAAGTGTGGCTGTTGTGATAAGAAACTGCGAGAGGGAACGATGCAATCTGTTTCCATCTCCCCCCACTGTCGCAGAAGTTCTGATCCACTAGTGGATATGAACGTCAGCATTATTGATGTGCGGTACAGCATGGCTAGTATCTCTGATCTACAGAGGATGCAGCGTCTCATCTACCGATTCTGATGTTATTCCCCTACTTACCCTGAGTAATTCTAATCATGCAAGATAAAAAGTTTGGGGAGGTTGATTATGATGATGGCGTTCAATAAAACGCTTTCAAGGGTTTAAGGGTTCAACGGGTTAAATGCTTCAGGTTTTGATTAATCTTTTTACTTGAATTAAACGTATACATTTGTTTATTTCAAGCTAATTTTAGATCATTTTGTATCCTCTAGCTGAAGCATGAAATCAAATCAAAACACATTTAGTGGTCTCAATTGTTATTCCTATAGGCATGTTCAAGATACTCTGTATCGAGCACAGGGTTTTGCTTTTACAAACCTAATTAGTTATTGATCCTATTAAGCGCATAGATTCAGCCACTTTCCAAGAATTGATCCTGTTTATCTCAGAGGAACACATTGTGTTGTGTAACACTATGGATGACAAACACTAAAGAGAAAATCTTCAGTGAAATTGCATTAATTATTATTCCTATAGCTTACATAACCAAGCCCTGAAACTGCTTTGATCTGATTTTAAAATACATAAATAAATACATTTAAAAAAGCATTGACGCACCACTGGTGAATTATTCATGAATATACTAACATAACATTTGTCACATTTCAATTATTATATTCACATGTATAGTCACTAGCAACGTACACAGTGCTGGCTACACTGGGATGACTAACACCTGTGACTTGGACTGGCTAGGCTAAAGCAAAAATGTTGATTGAAATAGCATTCATTGATATTCCTAATATAGTAGATGTAAAGCACAACCCAAATTACAAGAGGCTCTACACACTTAAGGAACATCAACAAAGGTGGTTTCAATTATTTTATCTAATTACAGTAGAGCTTCTCCAAGGATTGTGCACATACTTTGCTTAATTGATAGCTCACTCACCTGTTTGCCTTGCTTGACGGTTGTTCAAAAAAAAAAAAGAAAATCCTGATAACAAAAAGACAAGTAAAATACACAGAGTTCTGTTACTGTACTGTACTACTATAAACATCTCTCTGACTTTCTAGCTTGTTAACTCACCTGCGAGAAGCTCCCATGTTGGATGAATATCACTTTGCAGCTTTCTGATATGACTGGGCCTCTCACACAAACCTTGTTGCAGCGTCACATTATTTAACATGTGTCAATAGAAGTCCGTAATGTACACTCAAAACTCAGGCAAAGAAAACGTCAAGGTACAGTAGACATGGTATGCCACTCGAGAGAGCAGTGTTGATAAAGGTGGTGTTTTGCTGTATATATATATGTGTGATGTATAACTGTCTCGTCCTTGAAACAGCCAAACAATCTTCTGTAAACTAAATAAATCATGTCTTTGCAGTGTATATCTGTGCTGTCATCAGTGTCTATTTCAAACTTTGACAGTTAGCCTATAAAATCCTAAAAGGACAAACGTTTCCTTCAACTAATCTGGATGTTCACTGTTTATTCTCTGTGGATTTTCCATCTTTCATTCTATCTTGACTTGCTGTCTTTCTGCTCGCCTGCTTTCCTTTTGGATGAGCAGAGAGCACGCTACCACCTGCTCCCATTGCTTCTGATACTACCCTTATTCATTTATTTGTGCTAGTGGTATTATTTTATTTATTGAGGCCTGAAATTGAAGTGCATTGGCAGATCACATATCTGATCCCGTTGCTGAAATGTGCTGGCAAGGGCCGGCAAATCTTGTCACCAATGTGACGACACCTGCTCCAAGGATAATTGCTTTCAAACAGGCTGATGTCCAGCTACACTCTCCCTCCCTCTACCACACGCACACACACAATCACTATCTCTATCTACCCAGTTAAATGTCACTCAAGCACTTCAGCCAAGACACACACATTTTCTCACTACTTTCCATATTTTGTTCACAGTTTCTTTCTCACACAGACTCTGTCACCTGCCTTTTCTTTCTGCCCCTTTGTGTCCTTCTTCTCACTCTCAGACACATTTCAGATTTCAGATTTCCTTCTCTTTCCCTCACCCCAAAAGTTTCTTTCCATGTTTTATAGTAGCATATTGATTGAAAAGCTCATGTTTAACGTTAATGAGGACGTTAAGTGTAACAATAAGCCAGCATGCAAAATAAAAAAGTCTCTTGTATTGGTGTACAAACAGCCCCCTGCTCTGATATTATCCCCTTGGTTTAGTGGGATTTTTCAGATGCTCCACTGCAATGTATCAAAACTTCACCTCTGGCAAGAGACTGAAGAAACAGTCTATGGGGAAGTCCCCTGCTGATCCCGACATGAGTCAGCTCTTTCAGGGTTTTATGTCCCCCTGGGACTTCCTTTTATTCCTCTTGACTCCTGATAAAACCAACCATCTATTTTTATTTTTGAAGCATTAATATCACAGGGCAGTTTGTTCTTAGTGGGAGATTTGTTCAAAGCTTTTACTATTTCGACAGTGTGAGCAGATAATTAGATTACTTTTTTTTTCTTTGCATACCTACCAGAGGAGTTGCATTCCCTAAAGGTATTATTTTCATATAAGTAAGAAAAATATGTCGATATGATTAGAACCAAAGTGTATAAATCAAATCCAAATGAAACAAATACTTTTAGTCTAAATTTAAATTCTATTTCATGTCTGTTTCTCCCTTTAAACAGTCTTAGTTTTGGTTAACTCGGTCAGTAACCTGAGAATTAGACAGAATGAATCAAATCATGTGGTAGCATGCCTTATAAAACATCAATGAGACCACCATATTGATCAAGATGTCAGACAATGAAGAATCTAAATCCTGCTTCCTTGTTTCCATAAAGTGAGGAGCTTAAAGGCTGCTGCACATATTGACTGTGAAACAACTCTCAGAAATTGTCTGATGCAGACTGGATCGATCTATAGATCTGACACGCTCATATTTCTACACTACAGAAAGCTCTGCTTCACTATTCACCATGGGAGAATGTTTCTGTATTATCATCTCCTCTGGTGCTGTAGACATTTTCTAAATCCATAGAGGTGGTGCCACATCACACACCTGGGCTTCACCATTAACCTTTTTTAAGAGCTACCAGAGTACCTGGTGATACAGACAGCTATCCCTGTAAAAATAACCCAACACATGTCCAGCACAGGTCCAGAGGAAGGTTGGCTAATGTGCATTGACCAAATATATGCACATCACTGTGTCAGTCTGACACACAGGGAGACAGACCATAATACAGCTTGTAGATGGTCTTGAACATTTACATACATATTTAACAGGATAAAAAGGATTAAATACACTGGGTATATTTTTGTCATCTAAAAATATTGCCACTATATTTGATTTACTTTTCTCACTACATTTAGAAGCATTGCCCCCCCTTTTTTGAGCCACAGTTCTTTGTTACATCCGAAAGAGCAATTGAACATCTGTTTGGAACATCTGAGCTGCAATTGAATTGCTCCTTTATTTGTGTCTTTGTTCTATTTCTATCTCCTTTTATCTTACAAGTTGTCAGACATTAGCCTGGGAGATGAGAGCTACCTGTGCACTTGTATCTCGATCAGAGAGAACGACATGGTGACTGCACCCTTGTGATACACACTTCAGATGAGTGGGAAAATGCAAGACAAAACCCCATCTGGCTAAGGGAAAACAACATGTACAATAGCTCAGTCAGCAGCCTTTCAATAATAATAATAAAGCAAACAGTGCGTCAGTGCTTCTGCATACAGTTCCATGTGCGCTTGTATGTTCTCACACTGGATGACATTGAGATGGAGCATGCTGATCTGTAAACTCCAGTGTAATTAATGAGCCCACTGTGCATCACAGGGACGTGAGAGGGAAGAGAGAAAGAAAGAGGAGTGAGAAGAAGGAGGGGCGCCAATGAGAAAGCTGTGTTTAATTAGACTCATACAGAGGACCGGCCGTCCTACAGGACCTGCCAGTCCTTCAAAAACTCTTATACCAATTATCATTCTGCTGAGAGAACACACCAATCGAGAGAGCGAGAACAATAAGGACCGTGAGAGGCAAAGTGACTAAGTAGCAAGAACACATGATGTACTGTGCATTTAGAATAACTCAGATTTAAAAGGACATTTTTGATATTTTCTCATCACATCTGCAAATTCATATTGCTCTCCAGCATATCATATAACAAGCATTGCAAATAGCATTTTCATTTGGTGATAAGCTAAACAAACAGCTGTTTAGTTATAACGTAAGAGGAAAAGAACAGCGACCAGCTGCAGGACTCCTCCAGAGAGGAGAAATGTATTCTGCAATGCAAACAGTTCCAGGTGGTTAGCTGTGAGTTTAGGTCTGTACTGCATTGATTATGGGCCAGACAGAGCTCCACATCCATCTGGCAATGAAACCACAGACAGATGGAGGGGGTTGTTTCCCAGGGCTCAGGAACCATAACTCCTGGAGCTGGATGTCCTGGAGCTTTTTGAAAGGGTGTGACTCTGAACTCAAACAATGATACAAACTGTCCTCACTCTCTCAATTCTCTTGCCAGGCTGCAAATATTCTCAGCAGTGTGTCTCACTTTCTCAAAAGCAATCTCACTCTTATCAGGTCAGGTATGTGTCTCTGGCCAGGTCCACAAATCTTTTTGTTTGTTTGTTGTTGTTGTTTTGTTTTTTTGTTCCTCTGTTTGCACTCAAGGACGTTTTCCACACTGCCATCTTCTCTCCCTCTCCTTTATCTCTTGTTTCTTGTGGTTATGGCTGATACCACAGTTTGAGTCAGGCTGTACAGAGAGAGGAGGAAAAGCAAAAAAAGTGTAGAATGGGATGGAAATGAAAGCGAGGCAGACAGAGAGAAAAGACAATGTGGAAGGTAACTGAAGATTAAGAACATGAAACAAGGACTCACTGAAGCAAAAAAGAAAAAGATTCATGCAAAGAGATAAAGAAGGAAGACAAAGATAAAAGTGACAAAAACATGAAAGGAGGTTAATGGAAAGAAGACAGCACCAGAGAAGCAAAGGAGAGGAAGGAAAGGAAGGAAGTGAGGGCTGGGGAAATGGGGGGAAAAGTGAGAAAGAAGGAAGGTAGGAAAAAGGAAGGGTAAAAAAAAACAACTCTTTCTCTCTGTGTCTTTCCAGCCCAGTACTGAAAGACTTGTTGTGAGCTGCTGCAACAGATTGGCATCACAATCCATCACCAAGGGGGACAGTGGCCACTCTGCATGACTCAAACACGCTGTTAATAACACACACATACACAGATACAGTTATACACACCCACAGACATACGCGCGCACACACATACGCACACACACAAACACCGGTGCATGCACAAGAAGTTTGTAAGCACTTGCCCTTTGAAAAGAAAAAGGCAAGGATACTGTCAGAAAGCTCAGCAGAGAGTGGAGCGCAGCAGGAAGCGAATGAGAACAGGAGGTGACAGAGGGCAGTTACCTTGGCAACCAGGCCTCTGGTGACAACCGCCTAATCAGTGGGCGGACAGTCAGATACCCAGGGTGATTCCCAGGAGACGTATGCTCATTTCCCCTGTGGATCACTGGAACTATTTTACATTAATGGCCAAAGTGTTTTCACACAAATATTGACAGAGGGCTGCTGCTGTACTGAATGCACATTTTTGTGTATGCATAATGTTAGCTGGAAATTTACACAAGTGGTGTAAGATGGACTTTTATTATAGATATATAATAAAAAAATGTGATGTTTGCAGTCCAAAGTTTTGGTTTAACACTTGATAGAAGTAATTCATTTGATCTACAAACGAGACGCTTCACCAAGTGAAAATCATCACATCTTACAGCCCTTGTCAAATGTATTTAAACTTTTCTGAGAATAGAAATGAAGGCAGCTTAAGTATAAGTTATAGCATGAGTAAAATAAGTACACTGGACAATCTTAAAAAGACTGTAATTTACATCTTGGACTCAATGAGTTGTTCTGTGATCCTGTACCCCGTACTAATAAATTTGTTATTTCTATTTTAATGAGGAAAAAAAACATTAATTGTATATTGACTGTGGTCCCCTGAAAAACCTAAATGTGGTAAAAAAAAAAAGAAAAAAAAAATATATATAAATAAATAAAAATGAAAATATTATTAATAAACCCTAACCCTCATCAGGGGCGATGATTACTAATTAACCCCTTAACCTAACCCTTACCCTAACTCTATCATCAGGGGCGATGATTACCTTATTTACCCCTTAACCTAACCCTAACCCTAACCCCTAACCCTAACCCTCATCAAGTGCGATGATTACCTTACTTACCCCTTAACCTAACCCTACCATAACCCTAACCCTATGATTACCTTATTTACCCCTTAACCTAACCCTACCCTAACCCTAACACTAACCCTATCATCAGGGGCGATGATTACTTTATTTACCCCTTAACCTAACCCTAACCCTAACCCTACCCTAACGTCGGTTCTAGGGAGTAAAACGTGGAAGGATTATCAATTAGCCGAAGGTGTAGATAAATTAAGAGTTGTATTAAATAATATTTACTTAAATTCAATATTGCAGACATGAATAATTTGTATTTCCCACAGGTGTGACACTAAGGTTGACTGGCATTCAGCATCATCACTACAGTGCTTGGGCCCTCACAGGTAAATTGAGGTCCTGATCATAACAAGACATGCTTTATGGGCCAGGCTTGTGGCTGTGGTAACCATTCTCATTGACAGAGGGTAGATCAGAGGCCACAGCCTTGAGTGACAGACAATTTGCTAAATGTCTGGTTAATGCTTAACCAGATTCCCGACTGGGGTCAACAGTGACAGGGTAAACACATTGTTATTCAATATCTCTTGTGGAAAGAGGTTTTACCTTTTGAGTGTGTGTACATGACTCTAGAAAAGGATGTTATTTTGAAATTTGTAAAAGAGAAAATATTCAGTGTTTATTCAGGAAGCGTTTTATGTACGCATCCATTTAAGCATACTGATTTTTTTGTTTGTTTGTTTTTATCAAAATGTAATCCGAGTCCAAAATGCTCAACCCAAAGCACCCCACTAGTGGCTATTTCTTTCATGGTCCAGCAGATAATATCTTCTCCTTTGAGTCGCGCCCCATCTTCCTCTTTCTCCATTTCCTCTTCTCTGCAGCCATTATCTGTGTCTGGCATACACACATTGTCATTAGGACAAGGAGATATCTGATAGCAAATTTATTTCCACAGAGCACACACACAGGCACCACACATTGCAGTTTCACATACAGTATGGTCATCACCAATTAGGTGGTCAATTTAAGAGGTGTCAGACTCACTCATCATTCTCAGCTGCTGCCTGCCCTGCTGCTACCTGTAAATGTCATGCTTATTAGTCTCACTTTTTAAAAGCTTGTTGCAGGATGACATGCATCCCACTTTTCAAACTTTGAATTCCAGCGATCCATCCAATCAAACGGAGGAAGAGCTGTTGCCCTCACCGCTCCTGTCTGGTAGAAATCAAATGTCTGCCTGTGCAGTGTTACAGTCCGGGAAAGTTGAGCTACTAGATCTGTACCAATTTATATGGTCTTAGTGACGGATATATTCCTTAATATAGCTCCTATTTTTTGACAAGAGATTTTGTCACATGTGAATTACATTATTATTTTTGAGCAGGAGGGAAACTTCATTCTCTCATTTTCCACTCTGCCACTCTACAGCAGTTCACACAAGCTGAAAATTAAAGTCTGCATGAAATGGAAAAATTGAGTGCTATTTGCTTCGGCGTATTACTGTGTTTCTTGTGTTGTCAGGTAGATAAACATCCACTTTGACTTCAGTGAGACTCTAATGCTTGATGCTGCGGTGCTGCAATTTATGCATTTACAATGAAACTTTATTTGTTGAGCTGAATTATGGTTTGTTTCATGTACTGTACTGTCAGTACTTACAGTTAAAAGCTCACACCAGAATTCTAACATGGTAATAGTATTAGTTAGTTATTAGTTAGTATGTTGAGCATGTGTTTCTGTTATTCCCACTTTGCACTCCATACATCTGTTCCTGCACTATGTAATTTTGTACTCTAATCACCCGCAGGAGTATGTACAGTAATGCTTTATGGCATTAAATCACACACCGCCAACAGTTTCACTGATTTTAGTAAAATTTTGATCATATTTTATGGATAAAATGTTTTCTGGTTTTCCATCTGGTGTTCTTGTGCCATGTCTTCTGTTTTTGCACTTGCTTGATGCTTAACTGTGTTAGCAAAGTTGTCAACTCCCCAGTTTTCATTATAAGTAATACAGTAAGACGGTGGAACTGCACTCGATAAATCACAAGGATACCGATTTCTATGTAATTTTACTTGAACAACTGTAGAAACCTATCACATAAAACCTATTGGTAATCTAAGTCCAAACTGGGTTGTGTACAGATTACATAAAAGCGATACAAATTCATCGCAGATATGTTTTAAAAGAACCAGGATAGTTTTTTCCTACCATCTCCAGTCTTTATGAACTTTTTTCCCCAAATTCTTACTATTTCAGTCACAAAAAATTGAGTTCAAGTTTATTTGCAAATGAATGCTCAACCATGACACAGCATGAACTCTGCAACAAATGCTGCTTACTCACAAATGAATGTGCAGAAGTTCTGTTTATGGCTGACTAAAGGTACTGAATCATGCTGATTTTGCTGTTTACTGCACACCAGGTGGAATGAATGCTGAGATAAAAGTACACAAAGTGGCCAATTCCGTTCATGAATATCAAATAGGCTAGCAAATACCCGCTGTCATGACAGGTTGTTCAATTTGGTGATACTTCACAAAAATAGAGGCTCCCCCCTCTACACATAGTTAACTATATTTACTGGCTTTTCTGTTAAGGCAGGGATGCTGATGCCTGGACACACTGAGGGGTGCCCTACAGAGATCACATCAGGCCCAAAAGTTGGAAGTTTTACATTCTTTCACATAGTCTCCATATACTGTATATACCTGTAATGAAAATAGCCATAATATTTAACAATGAAACATTGATATCATGTTGATAAATTATTAATATTGTGTAAATATTCTAGCACCTTAATAATTTCTGTTTTTTTCATTTCTTGTTCTTTTAGTAATAGTGTTGTTTTTTGTATGCCTTTGTGACTTGACTTACAGCACACATACTCTGTGCAATATTGGTTTGGTAATGTAATGGATGCTCAGCTACCCTAGTTGTATTAGTGTACACACTAGTGTACACACTCGTAGAACTGTAGTTGGGATTTGATTCTGTGATTTATGGAGTTTTGAGGGCTTGCACTGATCTCTACCCGCTCTTGCTTTTGTTGATGTGAAATTTTAAGTTTGCAGGGATTTGCTGGAAACACATTAACTTGATACAAAAGTCTATCTGTTCCCATATAAAAATATATTTTAAATAAATGTCTACAGTCTTGTCAACTGTCATTGCAATTGCAATTCTGTGTCTTAACCATTAGTTCTGCAAATACTGTGATAACATCGCAATTCTGTTCCTCATCCAGTGACACACTCCAGCACGGTGTCATCTGCAAACTTTTAATACATATATATTCTCGCATGTCTCCAGGCACAGATTACATGTGGTACATTACACGCACATGTATCTTGGTGAGTGAACCCAGAGAGGGGAAATGTGAGCAGCAGGGTCTGCTTTGATGAGCTGTCAGATTAAGGATTATACCAAGGAGCACCATTAAAACTCACAGCAGCACTGTTCCACTTTCTGCTCCCCATCAGCTGTTTGCGAAACCTGTCAGAGAGATCGAGAGAGTGTCAAGAGTGTTAGTGGGAGAGCAAAATGGGCTGGAAAGAGCGAAAAGAGGAATGAAATGTTGGCAAAGAAAGAACTAGACAATCACAAGGAGGCAGGGAGAGGAAAGTGAACTGACAGTACAAGAGTAAAAGATGGGAAGAGGAGAAGGAAGGCTGATAACAAACACATTACCAGACTTGATATATGGAGGTGTATAAACGATTCAACAGCTTAGTTGAAATGGAAATGATAAACACTGAGTGATATTTGAGGATCTTGAGCATTAGTCATTTCAGACACTCGAGATTTTGAAATTCCGCATTAACCAAATGAAGCATGAAGCTCAAGGTAAAAGAATTAAACTGAAAGTATTGAGAAGCAGTGTTGGATACCAGTGTCTACTGTTTCGACTCGTGGACAAAAAGTAACAATACCTGAGCTGAATGTCAGTGGAAGATGTTTAGACAGCCACAGCACAGGTGAAACCTAGTGTAAAAATTAAACTGCGTTCAAATCAACACAAACTTATACAAAAAACAATCTCACCCGTTCTGTTTGGGACATACTATGCGGTAGTTAAGACAACCATAAAAGAAAAACCAGGTGAGGGGTTCAGTTATCCTCTGTTAGAATGAGACTATGAGGAGACAGAGCAGATATTGTATTCTGCAATGATATGTTGTACTACAGTGGCTTTCTACTGTAAATCTCTGATGTTATTACCTGATGTCAAGGACACACTTGATGTGACAAACATTCAGTGTATTATATATTAGTGCCCTATGACCCCAACTATCCTAAGACTACTAGATTCATTTTTCCTTGGCTGGAAAGATGGACGCAGCAAATCAAAATTGCTGACCAAAGGAAAACTGCTGGAAAGAGAAAACTGTCCTTGTGCATACGTTTAACGTTGAAGGGAGAAAGGGCTAATAAATAAGACATACTTTAAACATTATGTTTGAGATGCAAGATGCGTAACACTCAACAGGGAACAATGCAGGTTTTGTGTTCAAGTGACAGAACCGGTCCGTGTGCATAAGTTCTAGCCCTTATCACACAATCATTTCTGTGTTGATAGACGTCCAATGGAAGTGCACTTCACAAAGTTCAGTTCAGTTCTATTGTTTTGACTTACCCTTCATAAAGCTGCCATCTTGGTGAAAAGGAGTGTGGGTGAGTAGAAGGACCCTGCAGCTGTGACACAAAGTTTGAGCTGATATTTCCCTGTGGCTAAAATCACTGGCAGAAGTGAGAACCAGAGATTAGCTGAAGCTTTTATTCTCACAGGGTAGCTCGCCTCTCTAATGTGAGGGAACACCCAAACTGTGTGGACAGAAAAAACTTCTACTTCACATCTCCACCTCTTATAGCAGACAAGAACAACATATCTTTGTCTGAAAATTCAAAACATGCAAACTGTGTAATCATTCCTCCTTCATCTTTTAAGACTTACATCAATCTTTTACTGCCCCCTAGTGGACACTGATCATAGCTACAACTTTCATTATGATGCAGTGGCCAGCATTAACCAGCAATACAATGTTTGCCCTGATACAATTTCAACAATGATGACAAAGGAGGGAGTTTCCCGATGCTTATCTATAATTTGCTTGAAATCAGCCATAAATGAATTTCCCTCCACTGCGCTAGATATTAGTATCACTGTTTATATATTATCACCTTCATTCATTATGATTTCTGGCAGAGAGTAGCTGCTCAACCATGTCTGTCATCCTTCAGTCAGGCTGATACAGCACTGAGCAGCCTGCAGATCTCAGGCCCAGAAGAGATTTGTACAGCTGTGCTCAGTTTAAATTAGTTATTGAAGAACCAACAGTGAGTGCATTTATAATTTACTGGCCATTTACTGCTAATAAATTAAAAGCGTTCTCATGTTTAACTGTGCTTTACTCCCCTTCTGGGAAAAACATTTCAAATAACTATTTCTGTCTCACTATCTTTGAATTCTTTTTTGATTTGAGGTTTCTGGGTTAAGACCTAACAAACTACAGTTTTGTCATTAATAGACAGTTTTTGTTTTTTCACGTTCACCTGAAATTTCTGCCTTATCATAACAGATATTTGGAATACATTATTCATGCCCCAAAGTGAAGGGGGTATGAATTATATAAGCGGATGTGTCTATAATCTATTTGATCTGACATGTTATTTATAAATACATGGCATGAAACTGAATAAATAGATCAAATTCCAACATAACCTGCAAAATAACACCTCAAGTTTGTTCAAAAATCTTTTTAAAGCTAGACATGTATTTTTGATATTGAAGACAGGTACAAACACAAAGAGTATTCATTGTTTTCAGCAAGCAGCCAGAATCACAGAGATGTCAGAAACTTTCAATTGAACAAACTTAACCTTTAACTTTTGTATAAAACAGCTTAACCCACTAGGATTTGGCAGAAAGAGGATTATTTTGTAGGATCTACTGCAGACCTAACAATTCATGGTCACTTTGTAATCTTTAAAAGCCAGTTGCAGCAAAATATATATTTGTTAATTGGTGTGTATTTCTTTTTTCTTTTTTTAAACAAAATGTGTTTAATAAATGCTTAACAACTCTCCGCTTTGCATGCTGATAAATTCCTTATAAGAAAACCTGCTTAGCCAAGAATTCAGGATAATAATATGCTTTGGTCATTAAACTTACATAAGCATTTAAACAGACACAGAGTGTATGCATTGTGCAAGGATACATTCAAACCTCCAATATGTAACACTTCGTCTGTCCACTTGACCCACAGACCTGAGCTGAACAGAACAGAGCTGCTTTAAAAATGCTATCATTCTTCAATACAAGATGCTAAGATAAGATATAAGTTAAAAAAAAAGAAGAAAAAAGCTTCAAACTAATCTAAATAAGTAACTAAAAGTAACACTAATAATTGCAGGAGTTGTGAGTTTTAATGGGTGGAAACCAAAGAAAGCGCAGAACAGGATCATTAACTTTGATATGAATATGATGTATATTGCCTCAAGCTATTAATAATGAGTCATATTTCTGAATACATTTTGAAATAAATAATTTATAGCTTCATGAGCGTGCTTCCTATACTTATAGATTTCAAAATGCAATGTTTTTCTCATTTATCTCTTTACACACCAGAGATTTTACTGATCAGCATTTTGGCAAATTCAAACACTTTCTAGAACAGTCTTGGTGGTTTAGATGGGAATTAATCTGTCGGTCAGTCAAACGAGGCATCATTCCCTGTGAGAATATACAGCATATCATTTAGCTTCACTACCAACCCCATTGCATCCTTTTTTTATTTTTTGCACAAGTGAGATAGATGTCTATTGGCTAAAAATGGCTCTCACGGTCATGGCACCCCATGACTGTGAGCACCTGCTTTAATTGTAGAATTCACACTTCAGAGTGAAGCATTGTAGTACAGGAGTTTGACTTTTAAAAGGCTAGTCAACTTTAAATTGACTGTGGAGAAACCTGGTGGTCACCGTGGCAATAAAGGCAGAATTAATAAGGGAGAGAAGATGTGTCTCCATTGTTCTCAATGACCCTCTGACCGTGGGCGCTCTCTCAGCACAGAGAGAACCACAAGAACATAAAACCACCACCAGGAAAATGTGAGATATTCATCCACATCTACGAATCATTAAAAAGTCTCATTTTGAATTTTACTTTCAACATAATGACCTTTTTACCAGTGCAGGTGATGCATTAACTCTCCCACTCACTGCACTGGATACTAATTCATATTCATCATATGCAACAGCCTATCTGCTCTTTTACCTATTTATCTTAATATCTTTATTAAAATGTCACTAAAGTCAATGAGGAAAGCAAGACTCAGACTAATTTCCTGCCCACCTCACTTCACCTTGCTATCTGTCAGTATTTTGAAGGGTTTGGTTGCACAGATTCAGACGCCAGGGTGATCTTGCAGGACGATAGTATCTGGGGGAATCACCAACAAACTGAGTGATGGCAAGATAGCAAGTTGCAAAATAAATCTCCACACATTCCTTGGATCCAGAGAGCTGTGTATATACACCGTCCTTACAGCCCCGTCCATCCTGAATTTTTCATTATTCACACTCCCTCGCTCTCAGCGATTACATTCATGCATCTTGGTAAACATGCTGGTAGTTATCTGTCAAGTTTAAAGGAACAGAACAGAGATAAATGGTGCGTTATGCATTTATGCTTTAGTACACTTTGGGGGAAAATTAGTCACTCTACATTTATTTAATCATTGCATCTTCATGTTTTACTGCTACATACTCATGGTGACAAAAATATGTATGGAGATGTGGTGCTCACACTAAAAAGACATAACTAATTATATAATTAGAAAATGTAAAAATGTCATCGCAAACTGACGTTCACTTTTTTATCTTTTTAAAACTTAAGCCAGCAGGAAATTAGTTTAGCTTAGAAAATGCTGACTATAATCTAACAACTTTAAAAGTTGTTTGTTCACAGATGAAACAAACAAAGCCTGTTAATTAATGAACTTTGAAAGTGCTTCCGCTCTTTATGATGAGTAAATCTAATTCACACCTGGCTGTAGATTAACATAAAGAAAACAGTATCAATCTTGTCATCTTACCCTGAACAACAAGATATATTTCCCAAAATGTCAAATTATTCCTTTAAACTTGGTTTGTTTTAAATGTTAGATTAAATTAAAAATGTTTGTTTTGTATAATATGATTTACATCAGAAAAAAAAACACTTAAATACTGTAGCACTAATACACCAAGCTTCACAGTTTGTCGCTCCCTATTTCATCTGAATTTATTAGACTTGCTTGTTTGTTGTATCAGTGCCAAAGCTGTTTGGCAGTGTGTTCCTGTTTAGAATCATTTGGGAGGACATGGTAACATTTGTGTTTTATCAAATTATTATTTTTCAATTATCTTCAGTCAGTCACAACAATGATGAAAACTGTATAATAAGAAGCTTTTTAATCATGCGCGTCAGCAGGATGGTTTGTGTTTGCTCGTTCTTGTAGAAGCAGAATTGATTGAAAAGCTGTAAGATGGCATTTAGCTTCACTGGGAATCATTTGAATTACCAAGAAAAAGGTCATGGCACAAAAATAGCCTTTATTGATAGGTAAAATCAATTATATTAAGGCAACAGCAGTACTGAGACTGACAGGCAGAGAGGGTGAGTGCATAATATGGTTTTGCTTGCTGGTTTAAGTGAACTTCTTTGTCAAACAAAATGCATAAAAATAAGTAAAAGAAACAGTGAATTAATACAAAGCATTTCAGAAATGGTTGGCACTGTCTTTGGTTGGATCACCGGACTTCACATCCTCTGTCTTGGAGCTCTGTTAAAACATGCATAATGAAAATACAATGTTTATGTTTACTTAGGGATAAAAATGACAGAAAAATATGTTCTTAATGATTATCTGGAAGATTGTGTTGCTGTAAAAATGTCCAAAAAACAACATATGAGTAGATTTACATCTTAATATATATATATATAAAGAGTAATGTTGGTGATAAATTATGTTAAAGGAGTTCACCATTTTGGAAAAGATGCTTATTCTCTTTCTTGCCACAAGGGGAGATGAAAAGATCTCATCGCTGTAAGATAAATATGAAGCCAGTGGCCAGTTAGCTTGACTTAGCATAAAGACTATAAACAGGGAGAAACAGGTATCTATGTTCTTTCCTCAGTCTTGGCAAGAAAGCAGATAAGCGTATTACCCAAAATGTGAGCGGTCGCTATCCAAACTGCAGTACTGATTCTTGAATGTTGACCTGATGCTTCTCAGTGGGACTGCAGTAATCCTGTTGGTCTCACCTTGGACTTGAAGAGGAGGTTAATGACGCCCTTTGAGCGCCTGTCTGCTGTTCGGTCTGAGGTCCCACAGACAGACATGCTCTTGCTGTCCCTCCTGGCTCTGGTGGAGTCCACCTCCTCTGTACCCCCCACCACTGTCAAGGACAGACCTGTGGACAGAAACTACTTTGGTGTTTGTGTTTCACTGGATACAGGCTTTCTGTGAAACCTCTGCGTCTTCCTGCTGGTTTTTGTGACTAATTGTGCTCCTGCAGCTGCTCTACTAATGAACTGTGTGCTCTGGCAACACTGGCGCCACTGTGTGTATGTTCAGCCAGGCTGTACAGCTTGTAGTCAGCTGTGCTATTCAGAGGTGCATTAACACCACAGTCAGTGCTGGCTCAGCTGGCCTGGTCCAACATGGCAAAATGCCACAGAAACAGTGAATCGTGGCCTGATGCACTATTCTGAAGTGCAAGGTTATGAGACTGAAACGATGAAATATAAACTGGATGAAAGTACTGCGCAGTTCTGAAAAATGACATGATTGATGCACTCATTTGCCACCTTACATCAGAGTTTGTGTTAGGTGAGGCTGTTATTGCAGCACTCCCCAGCGTGCCAATTTGTTTTTAACGCACACTAGGACTTCCTGCCATGACCTTGTCTGTGTATTTTTCCATATAGTCAGCTTTCCAGAACATCAGAAAATCATAGTCCTTCCTTACAGGTAATTTTTTTAAATCTAAATTTGCGGGAATGTTGTTTTCAGATGTAACTGAATTCCAGTAAATTAAGCAGCATCAGGTGGTTTTGTATTTGTTTGTCACCTGTGATGGCAGGCAGGGATCTGGAGTTGGCATTGGTCAATGACACATTTCCTTCATTTGGCTCAGACAAGTTGGTGTCACTGCGGAACTCCTGTTTCTTGGACAGCTAGAGGGAGACAGAGATCACATAAAACTCAGCAACATCTCCACAGATACTCAGTCCCATGACATTTCACTTCTTTGCCTCTTTTCTCCTATTTTCTCCTGTTTCGTCACATGATCCATCTCCCACTAAAGCTCGTTCTCACCCGTTTGCAGTCCAGTGTACTCGTCCTTTCCCTTTCCTCTGAGATGAAGATCATGCTGCTCCTCTTCTTCTTCTTCTTACTCTTCCTCATTTTGACCTCCACATTTGTGTCTCCCACTGTCACCACCACCTCCTCCGTCGTACTTGCACTCATGCTTCCGCTGGAGCGCTGAAGGGTCCAAGAAGTAGGCGACTCAGGGGGGAGGTCCCTGGCAGAATGCGGGAAGGGAATGATTAGTAAATTAAAGTGGTTAAATGTTGATCGTCATATGCAGGTTGTTCTGGGGTGAATTTTTCAGGTGGATCAGGTTGCGATGATATACATGCAATTCACACTGGTTGCCATTTTAATTATAATATAGTGTGAGCATGTATCCTGAGATGCCATTCTTGCATTGTATTTTGGGGTTCTTGTCACCCTCCAAGGTCACTAAGTGATTTCATCTGTCAACACACACATGTGTTTGCTACCTGTCTGCATGGATCTTGGTTGGTGTCCCACATTCAGATCCCTGCAGTGAGGAAATCGAGATGATGGACTGACGAATGGAGCGCAGCATTGAGCGTGGACGAGTAGACTTCCTCTCATCCATGTCGGGCTGGAAATAGAGAAATAAACTATGACATACCCAGATAAAAAGACAATACTGGGAGGATAGTACAATTTATAGTGACAGTGGAACAAAGCAAAAGTACATCATCAGGGAAAGCAATTGGAGTTAAAAATACCATATCATCACTCCTACACATAATTTTAATCACTCCTAAAGGCCAAAGCCAATTTACAAGTTAATGACCATATGTAGCCCCAGTCAGACAATCTGAACCGTGTTCTGGTTGGAGGGAACTTTAAAAGGTACAAATCCCATATCATCGCTCTCGTCATAGACTTTTGTGAGTACTTTGATCTTTAAAATCCGCCTGGGTCAGCTCATTTGCAGCTTAATTAGTGCAGCTTTACCACTGTACCTCAGCGTCCATGCATGTAGAGAAACACTATCTTTAAGAAGTCTCTTTACCCCTATTTTTTCTCTCTCATCCCGCCTATTTCCTCAGTTCTTACCAGCTCTCTCACGCCGTACTCCTTCTCTACTTTCTTCTTCAGCTGTTTGAAACACTCCTCCATGCGCTCGTGGAAAGGACGCAGATCATCTGTCACTCTCTTTCCATGGAGAGAGATCCCTCCGCCGAGTAATGGAATCTATAAATACAAATGTTGTAAGCAATACATCAACATAAAAGAAACACAACTTATACTGTATGTGGTGAGTATAGAATAATGTGGGTTAGCTTGTTCAGTACCTGCCATGCAATGAGGTCTTTGAGGCGTGCCAGCTTATCTCTGTCCTCTGGGTGTTGCTGATTGTACTCTTCAGTAAAGAACGCCTGATATGAAGGAAATATTAAAAGGTCATTTCATGACGTTTTGACCCACATGTGCACTTTCAAAGAACACCAATCTTATCCTGTACGGGATATTATAACACTGAATGGTTTTTGAGGGTGAATGCTGATAATATTTCAAGGTATGAATATATCAGACTTTAATAACTTCATTGCATTTAATGTAATTTGGACAGAACTTATTCAGAGCCTCAGGAAAGGGATACTGATTCTAAATGAATTCAAGTCAATTCATCGTGGGAGATGAAAATTTGCAGAAAAGCAGTCCCCTCAGCATAGATCAAATTTCAGGGGCTTAGTCATCATAGAAAAAGAACATTACTGAGATGGTGAATTCTACACACAGTCAGGGCATGGTTAGATAAAAAATTGAGGCCACAGGTTTTCTTTCACCATTTCACCATATCCATATCCAAAAAAACAATAACAAGACAAACAATAACCATAACCAAAGGTATAATTTATGGTAATCACACTGACTTAAAATCTCATTGGGAGCTTTACTCAATGGTACAATGGTCATTAATTCACCTAGAAAAGTGTATTTATCATGAGCTACAAATTGATTGACTGTTTTTTTTTTACCTTTTCATACTTGGCAAAGCCGCCCATGACAGCTGGATCCACAATGCCATTGAGCAGCATAGAGAGGGGGTTGATGGGAAGAGTCCAGTCAGCCTGGTACTGGTTAATCATGGTCAGAATCTTCTCATTGGTGGACTCCATGGTCTCTATAGCGTTCTCCAATGGGGACAAGGTGGTCTGGGAAGAAAACCCAAGTATTACAAAGAATAGACGGAAGGAGGAAATCAAAATATGATGGAAGAAGGGACCCATGAAGTGAGGGAGGAGGGTTTTTAGGCTGGCGTGTCGGAGATGTAGATTTAAAAAATGTCGTAAAAAAGAAAGAAAACAAATTGAATCGACAGTGGTGAGATGGGGAACATGCTGTACTGGAGGCAACAAATCACAGCAAATGCAGCTCAAACATGGAGGGAAAATGCATCCTCACAGACTTACATGTTTCATGTCAGTAGCCTCAAACCAGCGCAGGATCCCTGGCAGCTTATACACAGTGGTGAAGGTTGTGCGTTCAATCCACATAGACTAAAACACAAGGATGCAAAGATGAGCTTGTACCATTTGTAAACACTGATACCAGTGATACTTGTATTAAAGTCGGAATTCCTTTCAGAGACTTATTGAAGAAGTCATTTAAAGTACAGATCATAAGGAATTTTACTGAGAAGGTAACCAAACCAAGATCAATAGCAGAGAATCATATTCACACAGTGGATCAACAGGTACTGAGCAGTATTGCATCCAGACATACATCTGACAGTACAAAACAGTTTACAGTGACAAATGGTCTGTGTTGGTTTAAATTGATATTCTTCATCAATCCACACTTAAAACCTTTAAACTATAAGTGACTGTCCTTCCCTCGAACTGTGCAGGAACTGCTCACACAGAGTTTGAGCTCTCAGCAGCTTTCATTTGAGGCATGTGTTTGTCTTCCTTATACTATATTGTATCATCAATGGGATCTGTAGCCTTCACTGTGGTGTGGGTGCAATCTAATCCAAGTCCTTCTTTGGTGGTGTTGTTTCCTAGTTAGCTGTGGGTGTCCTATATTTTTCCCTGGAACTTCATTGTTCAGCTCCACAGGGGATGAGGAGGACCCATGGGTTTGAAGAAGAATCCTGCTGTTGTCTGGAGCGTGATGAATAAGGCGTCCTGTAGTGTGGTTGTTCCAAACCTTTTCCCTCATGCAACCCTTTTTCTATCATTGAGTAAAGAGACGACCCCTGACAAAGTGACATATTTTCTGGATATCTTATTTAATATTCAGTCGGTATATAGAACAGATTGGAGAATTAACCCAAATAATGAATTCAAGGCCTTGTGAGCATCTGTGTACCATTAGTGACCACAACTGCTGTGTTGGTAGTAATAGGCTTATGTGAGTGCATATTTTCAGCTACTTTGGTGGGTAGTGCTTGGAAATGGACTTCAATTTCTCTCTAATAAGTCTGAGCAGTATGGAAAACAAACAAGGACAGAGAGGAGTTTCTAGTCTTTGCAACAGGGTCTATGTGAACATCAGATGGTATTCATGCAGTTATTTGGATCACTACCATCTTAAGAAGAATGGACCAGCTCGACCAGCAGACATTTTGACATATAATAACAGGAATAGTTGTAGTCCACCTGTGTTTTTATGGCTTTGACAAGTCAAGATGTCTGCTGTGAAACCAGTTCAAAGTCCTTGTCACATGCTTGTGTGCCTCTCTTATGTAGAGTAGGAAGCCATAAAATGGAGCTGACAGCAATGCTTGTTTCTAGTCATTACATCACTCTTCTGTTTGTTGTGGCCAGTAAGGGGAAAGTGCATGTTGAGGGGTTTGATAACTCTTGGTGCTGCAAGTTCACTGTGAATAATTCATTATCTGTTGTGTACAATAACCCCTCATCACATAAAAATGTCTTCATCTGTGACAGAGATTGAGTCACAGATGGTAATGCCTTTTTAAGGAGAAAGATACTGTGAGACCATTGTTAGAGAAGCATCATGTTTTAATGAAATACCTGCACTGGTTCTAATCAGAGTACCAACACAAAATAGGCACCAAAACCATCATGCCCCTGCCTTGTCTCTTCATTTGAGGGTTAATTGTTATCTAACAGGACTGGCAGTACAGCTGGTGTGTCATCCTGGTTCGTCTCTAAAAGATGCTGTCTTGTGTACAATAGGTGCTGCAATTTAATTTACATAATGTGTGTGGAAAGGAAGGTGAACTTGTGTAACTTGACACTCTCTCTATGGCCTATAGATAAGCAGGATACAGCTGGCTCAGTTACAGGTACCCCGCAGCTCTTATTGTTTCTTTTGTTTTGTTTAAACTGAAGCTCCAGTATCTACCAGATACTGTGTATATCTTCCATTAACATCTATCATTAAATGTGCAGTTCACTTGTTTTGCCAATTTAGCTGGTGGAGCTTGGGTCACATTTCCTTCTGTTTCCCATTTGGGGTTCTGTTGTCGAGTTAGGGCTTGTTGGGCTTTCATTTGGTTGCTTAGGCAGGGTAAGTTTGCAAAGGGTTGTTGGATATGAGGAATTTCTCACCCAGTGGTTTGACTCAACACAATAAGAGCAGTTCCCAGAGTGTATGACCTCTTGCCATTTTGTCTTCTCCTTGCTTTCCTTGTGTACATAAACCAATTAATGTTTTTTAAAGATTTATTTTTGCCTTTATTGTACAATTTGACAGGAGATGTGGTAAAAGAGCAAGAGAGGTGTATGACAGACAACAAAGGTCTCCAGCTGGAACTGAGCAGGTGATATTGCAATTATGTGGCATGCATGGCATGTATTTAACTTCCAATGCACTTAGCATTTTAATCTTAGTTTCATTAGTCTTAGATTCTTACATACTCATGTTCTTTGTTGTTGTTGCAATTTCTTTGTTGTTGAGAAAACATAAAATGACACATTCCACGGCAGTAATAGAAAAACTAACTACAAACACCAACAAAAACTGTGTAATAGATGTGTAAATTATGTGTTTTGGTGCTTCCACAAGACTTTTTTTTGTTTTGTTGTTTTCTTATATTAGTTTCACACATTCAGTTTTGTGTTGGGATCTTATCTTTTTTATTTGTGCAATCAACTTTTTTAGTTAAACAAGATGTTTAAGGCTTTGCGTTCTACATTTCACTTAAATGTTTCTTTTATACTCCTGGCACCAAAACTATTGTACATGTACTCCAAGCGGTAAAGTAATCTCCGACTTTCCACTAAACCATTATCTCACTTTTGTCCACAGTTGAATTTTAATTTCTTGTATCCATTTTCTCCTCAAAAAGATAAAACTCATCTCCATTGGTGAAAGGAGAGTGAATCATGACAAGTCTTCTCTACTTCCCAGTGGTCTTGCATAGTCTTCATTATTTTTCAGACTCTGTGGGCTTTCTTTCTCTTTTTATTCTTTGTTTTTCCCCTCTTTTCTTTTTTTTTGTCTTTATTATGTTTTATCTATCTCATTGGCCAATTTCTCTACCTTTTTACTTCAGTGTATAATCTGATATCCATACATGCAATACAGTATTACCTGAATCTCTAGTGCTCATCTGAAATCTGATGTCTTATCATATAATTGAATTACAACCTGCTTTTAAATGAAACACTGTTATTTCATAGCTTAGAAACTTATCTTTTCAGACTGATAATGTACAAAGTATACAAGAGCACCTGAAATACTTTCCTGGTCCCTGTGGTCATAAATCTTTTCATTAAATAAAAATAACTCACAGCAAACTCATTGTTTGGATCCACGGGTCCTTTCCTCACAGGTCTGGAATAGTGAAAACGTTGCACGTAGTTGGACTTGTAGAAGCTGACCATTGTGTATGAAGAGGGAGACAGAGGTTACAGTCAAACACCATTTACAAAAAAGGCAAATACATTTTCTTTAAAAATTACATAATCAGAATTGCCATTCTTTTTTAATGCCTATCATTTCACATTCCCGTTTTGCTGTATTAAAATGATGAGTGCTGTTTTACTGACTTGATAATCTGGTCAGGAACAGGTTTGTTCTTCAGGCGAGGAGGAATCTCGAGGACTGGCTGCACTGTGAAACACTGGATATCTGGTTCAGATCACTTAGGAATAAAATATGACTACATGATAGAGTATCCCTACTTGTGTTAGAAGGTACAAACTAATAGTGGTGGATGTGTCTGACCTCTAGATACCGTGTTTTATTATACAGAGTTAAACTAAAAGGTACATCATAAATAAATACCAAGGCTTCTGTCTAGATGCCTTGGCAAAAGGTCTCCTGATATTTTCTTTTGGAAAACTCTGGATTTTAGTTGATCATATCATTTAATTTTTATATTTGTAAAGACTTTTTCAGCAACCCAAAAACTTGTTAATCCAGAAAGTAATGCATGTAAATGTGTACTTAAAGGATACACTGAAGTGGAGAGTTCCTGATATCGTCTCCTGGCATGGTGGTGGTGTTGAGGCGCACAGAGCTTGGGAACTGGCTCATCAGCTGGTTCTGAAAGTCCTCTCTGCGTTCGTACTCTTTGCCACGGTGGATAAACACCTTGTTCTAAAGCATAGGGAGTGAATTGGGGTTAATAGTGACATTGAAATGATTAAGCCCTTATTTATCATGGAATAAACACTGAAAAATTGTCTTTTTACTTACTTACTTGATGTAGCACATTCATACACAAAGGAGAATGGTACAATACTTTACATAAGGCATTTAAAGTTAAGTAAAACATTTGAAAAACTGAAAAAATACAACTTAACTAAATAATATATACAAACTACAAAGGGAAAAAATGATTTAAAAGATTTAAGAAGTGCAAAAGCATAAATAAACCATTAAAAAAATCTTTCAATGACCTTGAAAAAAGCAGTGGCAAACAGAAAAGTTAAGCTGCATGTTTTGTTCTGACCCTGGGGACGATGAGCAACCCTGTCTCAGAATACCTAAGAGCTCTGGATGACTCATAACAAAGCAGCATAATTTGATATCAGAGATGTATTCTGGCTCCCGTATTCAGTGCTTTGTAAGTGTATAACAGTAATCTAAAATCAATTATTTGATGCAAAGTACGAAGTTGGTGCAAGGCTCTGAGAAATCGGGTGATGTATTCCATTTTCTACGTTTTAGTGAAGAATCAGCTGCAACTGTTGTATTGATTTTTTTACAGAGACTTGTAGAGAGACTGTTACAATATTCAAGCCTACTAAAAACAAAAGCATAAACAAGTTTCTCTAAATCTTGTTGAGACGTGAGCTTGCTTTATATTTAAGGTAGCAGTAGGATGATTTTGTTAATTTTAGGGAATTACATCTGTGTCTAATACAAATGTGACAGTGACTGTATACTGGTCCATAATCATCAGGATTTATTGTTATGTAAATCTGTGTGTTGCCTGTCTGCATTATTATGGTAGGATATTTTGTTGTTTTCAAAAATGTGACTGAATGGAGCATATAGATAAAAACTGGACCAAGCACAGACCCTTGGGGAACTCCACATATCGTTGCTGTTTGTTCAGATTTGTATTGAGAAAAAATATATTGCAGATATAATTTAAACCAGTTAAGGGCTGTGCAAGATAGTTCCATCAAGTGATATCTTGTGGTCAACTATGTGAAACTATGTGAAGACATAGACTTTACCATTGTGGGCCTGTGCCTGTTTTCCATTCAGGCCCTGCCCTGCTCCCCTAAAAACGGAGTCACTGACTTTGTCATATTCCTTACCACAGCAGATTAACTCATCTAATGAATAAAGCAGCTATAAACAGTAGAATATTTTATTTTTGCAGATTGCTGAAATCTACAGATCCACAATGTTCCCATAAGGCTTTTTATGTCTTGTTCTGTTAACTATTTTGCCGGTGTGTTTAAAAACTTGTCCATGGCTGCAATTTTAAATAGCTTAGCCTCTGTGCTGATAATAGGAAAAAAAGTTTTTTGACTGTTGAACAAGGAGTCAGTGAGTGTGCATGCTTCTACTCTATGAAAAGTGAGAATATTATTTTATAATGCTGTATATTACAAACACAAACCCGGAGGAACGGAGGGTAGCCCTGTCCGTAGTAGCCCACTGCAAAGTAGTCCGGCTTTGGCCTCAAGATCTTCATAATGTTCTCATAGAACTTGGCTTGTTTTTCCTGCAGAGGGAGAGACGAAAAGATACAGAGAAGGAGAGAGGTTTCGATATGCATTGTGTGAAGCCATAGCAGTTTTATCAGCTCATGCCAATGACAAAGCTACCCTCAGCAGAATACTGGGCCTTTGAGGGTGATAGATGCAGGGGAAAATAAAGTGCATGACATCCGAGGGCAATGCCTGTCATTTATATAACCACATAAATTCAACATTAGCTGAGACAGCCCCTGCTGCAGTTATATAAAGAGAAAGATTTTTCCATTGTTGGAAAAACTGTAATTCTCTGTTGGGAGAAAAAAAGAAGAATTGAGTGATGTGGAGACAGAGAAGAGGGTGTTGGTAAAGAATAAGATAGGATTTGGGTAAGAAGGGAATCACTTCAGTTGTGGTGCCAAAGCAAGAGATGAAAGAAATACAAGAGTGACTGAGAGGACAAAGTAAGAAGGGTTAGGAGGGGTTTGAAGTTGCTGATGATTGGCAATGAGGAATCACATTTTCGGGGTCATATGGTAATTGTGGAAGCTCAAACAAAGTTCTTGAGAAAAAGATACATTTAAAAGGAAGACTTGTGTCGAGTAAGTATTCATTTTTAAAATGATTCTGAATGGTTTTGCTGAAGTGGGGTAATATTTTAAAGAGCAGATGACTAATTTAGTATGGAAACGGTTCAGTGAGAACAATATGGTCTGAAGTTAAGAAAACTGACTTAGAGCAATTTAGAACTTTCAGACTGGCTACTGGACATTTTCCCCAGATTTAGTTTAACCATATAATGGCCAAAGACCAAACCAATCTAATTCTCACATGTTTAATTTAACAAGGGTCCTATAGACAGCTACACTTGAAGTGACTTATGTCCGAATTCTCTTTCTTTCCTTCAAACACCCCTTTAAACCGAAGAACATCTATAAAAGGAATTCAAGGGAGGCAGCTGAGATAAAGAAATACAGAAAATAATGTGAGATCAAGAACATTGTACAGAAGATTTGAGTTTGTCATATATTACCAGTCTCTTGCTGAGTAATTCGTAGTCAAAGATCTCATTTTCGTACTGTTCAGCAAGTTCCTTACACAGAGTGATGGCCTCTTCCCACATCTAAACAAACAAACACACAAGGAAAAAAGTGTCCTTCATTACACCATCTGCTAATAAATCGGTAACAGCTGTCGTGGTGGGAATTCAATCTTGTGAATCTCTGTTTCCAGGTCTCTGGAGAGAGTGGAAGGAAATGTCTCTATCACTGCTTCAAAGAACACAAAACACTTAAAGAGAATACTAAACAATGTCACACAAACATACTGCTCAGAAACTGTGACTGTATGATTGCAACACTGTCTCATTCTTTAAAAGACACTGTATGATACAGATCATTTTCCAAAAGAATGACCCAGAAAGCAAAGCTTAACTGTCCTGCCAAAAAAAGACAATAGTTTCTCTAGAGTGAAAGTTATTGCCATAATTCATTTGATCTATGATGGTGTAGCTAAGTAAAGAAAAAGCATGTCGTAGCCAAAAACAATGCTGACCTTGCCCTTGTCAAAGTAGTCAATGATGGTGTCGTAGAGAGTTTCTTTGAGCTGCCGTTGGGTTTGTGAGCCATGGGACTCAAACTGGGGGCTACACGTCTCGTCTAACCACTGTAATGGAGACAGGATAGAAGACACAGAGACAAAAAGTGAAATACAGTGTGCATAATTTTTTTTATTGCTGAAACAAAAACAAAGTTGCAGTCAGACTATTTATCATGATGTCTCAACAAGAGGGGAGGAGAACTTAAAGCTTAGAGTTTCATTGTTGTTGCAATAAATCAATATTAGTCTCTAAGCAGAGTGTGCACAAAAACATGCAGCATGATGCTCATTTATTATATAAATGAGACAATGCTTAATCTTCCATTACATAAATTGCACTGAAATTCATTTACAAAGCAAACAAAAAGTACACAGTGATCACCAAAACTGACTTATACACTTGGAACTCTTCTGTCTGCTTAGGAAAGTGGGAAAGGAAAGAATTAGAGCATGCTGTGCATTACAGCCTGATCTTTGCAATAATGTGAACCGGGCGTGACAGGACTGACATCAGCAATGAATAGAGATTATAAAAAAATATTATAGAGTTCATCTGCTTTGATGTAACGCTATTAGACAGAGAGAGAGGGAGAGAGGGAGAGAGAAAGAGAGAGAGAGAGCCCCTAGTCCTCTGTCTCTCTCTGTGAGCCTCTAAGTGTCTCATAAAACAGATGAAAAGACAAAGGAGGTCAAACACACTCAGACACATGCATGGGCACGCACACACACATACACACACACTTACTGCATCAATCACCGGAGTGATGAAGCCACAGAGGCCGATGCCATGCCATAAACTCACCTCTGAAGCGTTATCATTTAGAGGCCAGAGACATAGCAACAATTCATCAGCTAATAAAAAACTCTCAGTCATGACAGACAGACAAGTAATTAGGCCGAGCAAGACACTGAGTCCAGCATTAAATTACAAAATATCTTTTTGCATAAGTGTGTGTGTGTGTTTGTGTGTGTGTGTTTGTGTGTGTGTGTGTCTTACCTTGAGCAGGCGAGAGTGGAGCAGCAGTGTGTATGCTGCCTCGGTGTAGTTTTCACCCTCCAAGTGAAGGTCCCTCAACTTGTAAAGGTACCTGAGCACACACACACACGTGTACGAACACAGACACAGTCACAGAGAGGAAGTGAAATTTAATATGTAACTTATATATCACTCCACTAGATGCCACTGTTGGGCAACTTGAAGACGTGCAAATGAATTAATCACAAGCTTGTCACTGTCTCATGGGTTAGGGTGCTTTTTTCACATACAAACACAGACACACACACACACACACACACCTGTACATATCCTGAACACAACACTGAAAGGTTATTCAAGAGCACACACACCAGTATAATTCGGCGTAGGCCTTTTTAACGGTCTGGCAGATGTTTTGTAGCCCAATAATGTTTTAGAACCCTGACGAGGAGGAAAATGGGAACATTGGGCTGCTAGTGGACCAACTTATCCTTTTATTGCCTTTTTTTTAAAGTTTGGTCCTTTTTCTCTAACTCTCTCTGTCTGGAGACATCATTTCACCACATGGCCAGAGGCAGGACTTTTTTTTTGCTAAGGCATTGATGACGAAGCAAGAAAGCAGTGGCTTCTAGATTCTTCTAAATGAACTACATTTTGCAGTATGGATGCATTTACCTCATCTCTTCTTTTACTTTTTCTCACCAACTCAGTCACACTGCCAGCAGCAATCCAGGTGATGTCTGGAAAAACACACTTCTCTTGCTTGTTTGTTTAATTCATGACTGTCATGTATTTGTCACCATGCTCTCACTCTCTCTATTCTTCTGTTACCTTCCATAACTTCCTTCATCCATCTCTCTGTGTGAAACACCACTGGTATATCAGTACTGAATAGAAGCACTGGCCATTGTGTGCTTAAAAAAAACAGAAATAAATACTGTCCATAATTGCTAAAGACTACAGCATTTTACCTTCTTTAGGTGTGACAAAGCTCTCACCTAACTGAAGAATATTCTGATGTAGTTCGCTCACATTAAAAATAAGTGCAAAAAAATGCGTGTGTGTGTTTTGTGTGCTACAATATAATACACCAAGGAAATAGAGGTGGCACTTGCAGCTGCAAACCAACAACAAAAGATTAAATCTTTAGAAAACCAAGTATATTTAGCAGTAATATCCACAAAATCGCAGTTTGACTGGTGTCTGGCTGGGTTCTTGTTAGTACAAAGCAGTAAAGCTAGTTAAGCTCTTGTACGGAAACAGCAAAAAACAATATATTATAAAGATTAGTATATTGTGCAGTAGTGGGGATGGAACAAAACCAAAAGAACTGTTGTTTTTTTAAGTAGTCATTTTTTCCACAAGCTTTTTAGCAATTACACTGCAAATTTAATGTTGTATAATTCCAACACAGGACCATAACACAGTTAGTTTGGGGTTTCATTTTCCATGCATTGCCTGTAGTAATAGAGCTAGATCTTTAAAATTCTGCTTTATTATATAATACATACAGTGTTTAGAGCTTAAACGTGTTTGTGAGTTAAACTATGTTTGTTTGCTGACATCAACTGGCGAGCCGACCAAATATTTCCACATTCTCCACAGGATAGACGGAGGCAGCTGATCATCCACAGAGTTGAGCTCACATTCACACATACAGATAACTAATTATGTCTATAAGCCATTGCCAGAAACGCACTGTGGGACCTGACATGATCTGTATTCCCTCTCTCTCTCTCTCTCTCTCTCTCTGTCTCTCTCTATCTCTCCCCTGCTTCATTTGCTCTTCCTCCAACTCTCTAGCTCTCCCCCCCTCGTGCCCATCATGTCTCTCTTTCTCACTGCTCTCCCTCCAGTCAGACCAAGAGCTGATCCCGTGGATTTTGACATTAATTCAGTGGGACTCATATAATCCCTTGTCAGATTATGAAGCCACACACAGAGACATTTACACACATTCTGACATACACATGCATGCACATTTGACACATACACCACTTAAAAGAATATTATGTTAAATTCTGCAAGTATATACCTGATATACATCCCTTCACGATTGATGTCCTTGTAAAAGTTCTGCAAAATCAAAAGGAGATGGGTTAGCGTCAGTCTACCCGTGTGTTTGTGTGTGTGTGTGAGTGTGTATGTGTGTGTGTGTGTGTGTGACAGAGAGAGATTTACAAATCATTGTGAAGCACAAACGGCAAGTTTCTAATTTTGTATTTGAGTGTTTATCTAAATGGCTGTATGTGTGCATTATGTGTGTGATACCTCCGATTGCCTGTGTGTGTGTGTGTGTGTGTGTGTGTGCATGCATGTGTGGGAGTGTGTGCGCGCGCATTTATTAGTTAAGCAGCACAAACTCCCAGTTTAATGAAGTTTAATGACATCTACAGAGAACAGAGGAGTGAAACAATGTGATGTAACCTCCCCCACCAGCATGAGCCTGCATACACAAGAATACACACAAATACACAGACAAAAAAAAAATACATACAGTAAATACAAAAACGAGCTCAATTACTGAGAGATTTACTTTGGAGCCAAAGCATACTTTATCTACTTACTTTACTTTTTCAAAGGTCAGATACATCATTGTTTGCATCAACACATTTTAACTTGAGTAAGCCAATTTCCTGCTGCAGGCTGGCCCATCTATATGAAGGTCAGATGATTTTACATGCAGCAGATGCTTTTGAAAAGTCTTTGAAACATACTGTATATTGAGACGATCTACAATATAATTTTCCATTTCCATTTTCTATGTCTTTCTCAATGTAGGGGCAGATGTTTGTTTTTTTTAAAACATACACATATGACATCTTAGATGGAGAAAGTCATATCTGCAATACCAATATACATTTGTGAACAGTTAAAGGTGTCCCTGGAAAGACACAGTCATACTGGCAAACCTTGAGCCCAGAATAAGCAGAGGTTTAGCCTAGCAGTGTGTGCATGAGTAAGCATAGCAAATACCAATGTGATTTTGCGTACTTCCTAAGTGAAGTTGGCCTTGCAGGAGGAAGCATGGTCGAAGAGGAGAGTATTTTTATCTGGCCAAACAAATGAAAGAGAATAGCTAATGGGCAGCTGCCCCAGACTACAAGTTAAACACCTTTGCCATGTGTCAGCAGCCTCCCCTCCTCTGGGAGAAAATACATTTTTTTCAGACACAAACAGACTTGCATCTATTTATCATGCACGTACGAAATGTCAGAAATTTCTCCAAAAATAAAAATTCTAGGAATGAATTCAAATAAAAACAATACATACAAGAAGGAAAGTACAGCGAGAAATTCGTATGGTGGATAGATGGGATCTGTTACAAAACCTGAGAATACCTTGGGGAAGAATCTGATTAAGAGATCACATAAGAGAAAGAATGTGGAACAGACAGGAGCTGATGCAACCCTCTGCAAACAGTCAGAGACCAGACACAGAGATGAATCTTTTCCTTTAGATCAATCACCACCAAATTAAATGCTGTAAAGTAATACATAGACCTTGGCATGAAAGACAAGATATAAAATCTGTGTTTCGTAATGAACTCTTCACTCAGTGTGGCTCTTTGGGTATAGATCAGATTATTGACTGAGGTCTGCAGGGCACACACTCATTTAGTAGTCTCTTCTTACATTTGTCTTTCAATTAATAATGAGTTTATTGATGTGTGCATGTGTGTGTGTGTGTGTGTGTGTGTTTTGTTGATCTGTGTGCATCTGAGATCAGCACCTCATTGCTGTGGGGTTCAATACTACAGCTACAAAGTACAGTACATGAATCACAAGGTTAGTGTCAATAAATGCAAATCCATGGTGACACATGCCAGATTCACAACATATGGGTGCCACAGAGCATCAAAGAAACATGAAGAAAACAAAAAGTGATGGATGAAAACATTTGTATGGAGGCTCACTGCAATATGGTGAAATTTTACCCAGTTTCCTACTTAGGTTAGTTCCATGCTGTAAGAAAACCCTCTAGAAAACCTTTGTTGTGGTGAAGACATTTCTAAAGCTGATCAAGCCCACAGAACTCTGAAGGACAAGGTTTGGACAACTCACCCAGCTAAGCTTCAAAGACAGCTGGACTTACCAGCAAATTGACGGTGCAGCTCATGCGGTTGTTGCGGCTGTCATCGCTCATCACGGTACGGTAGTCAAGGAGACGAATGAGGAGTCCCTTCACCAGGGCAACGAAGTGCTGCACCTGTGGCCTCAGCATGAGTTTCTCTGCAGCACAGTCCAGGAGGCTGGGAGACCAGAATCGACAAGTTAATTATCAGAGGGTTTCATGTTTAGTGCTTAAGAGCAGAATATTTTTAACTAAAATCTAGTCAAGATATTTTCATTTTAATAATTTCTGTCCCATTATATATCACATTCTTACATTACTATCACTTTATTACTTTATGCAATTCTACTTCTTTATGTTTTTGTCAGACATTACAGTCTGCAGTACTACAGTATATTTTAACACTTGGGCCTACATGGTCTCAAGTAGTTGCATGTATCGCTCATCTCCTCCTCCACCCTCCACCTCATGGTCCAACTTCAGAATGATCTCATTCTCAAACTGCAGAGGAATAGAGAGAGAGAGAGAGAGAGAGAGAGAGAGAGAGAGAGACAGAGAGAGAGACAGAGAGAGAGAGAGAGCAAAGAAGGAGAACAATGGGAGATGAGAAAGCAAATAAGAGGAGGAATAGAAAAAGAAATCAATTATGCAAGCATAATTAAGGTGTCTCTTTCCTTTTATGTGAGCGTCACAGGAAACCGACGGAGGAGCACAATGTGTGTGTGTGTGTGTGTGTGTGTGTGTGCGTGTTAGTGTTTCTGTACAAGTGTGGATTTTGTGTGTGCAAAATCTTCAGATGTTTTGAATATTCCTGCACACATGCACATGCTGCAAATGTTCACACATTTGTGTATTACATACACAAATATTCACTGTATGTATTCAGTGTGTGAAGATTAGTTATAGAGAAAAATGTGTGAACATTTCTGCATGTACGCGTGTGTTTTTACCTTGTGGAAGTTTCCAGAGGTTGCATGTTCACAAGTGATCATGTCGAAAAAGATGGGAATGGTAGCCCTTCTCAGCTCCTCCTCTGGGATCAAAGTCATCTCCAGGATAGGACCCACCATGCCAGGGATGAAACAGATCTTGTGACTGCCTAAAAGATACAAAGTACAAATAAAAAAGTACAGGTCAATTCATACCCGATCCATCATGCCATATTTATTACCCGTTCTCTGTCCACTAAAATATCCCAATTCAAGTTTCAAGTGTTTTCCTTCAGCAATGACTTTAAACCAGGCCAGGTTCTACAGTACAAGGGAGCAAAAGCTTTACATTGGACCTTCAGCTTAATGTTTTGTAACATCAGCTGAAATGATTTCAGTTTGAGAGAGGTTAATTGAAATAAATTATTATATTTTAAGCATTAATTCTTCCTTGAAGCACATCGGCAGCATGTATTTAGTTTGAAACACAGGCACCTGATAATCTGACCTACTGTATCAGTTGCCTCTGTATTTAGCTGTGATTTCTCTGGAGAACGAAGCTTGAGGAGTGCTGTACTGAGTCATAAAGCAAATCGTTACTGAAAAGGAGAGACACTATTGTTTAAAACTTTGCAGCTGAGTTCTACCATAATCTGTTCATTGGGGACCACACTCAGGATCTGGTGACACGCTAATTTGTCTGCCAACTGTCCAACTCTAACTGTCAGCCAACACTGTAGCTACTAGTTCACCCCACTAATTTCAGATTTTGACTTATAAAGTAATGGATATTGATGTCTGTCTACGTGAAATGGTGCTGACATTGTCGACTCTTATTTCAATGCTGTTGCAAAAACAGCCTCCACTGACACTTGGTTGTGTCATGAAACGAAAGTGAAGAGACACCTGCACCTACACACACAGGTATTTCCTGATATCAGGGGAATCACATGTTCGTATACCCAGAAGCAGCTCTTATATAAACTCGATTTTCTTACCTAGTTTGTACCAGATATCACGTATAGCAAAGCCAATGAGTCTCCTCATATCTCCATACCTGAAAATAAGAGAGAGAAAAAAATTAGATGCAGAGAGAGGCAGAGACAAAAAGAAAAATCAGCCCCGAACGATGGTTTGATCAATACTGTAATTTTCACTTTCAGAAACTGAACAGGCGAGTGGGAAAGATAACGATGCACTAATGTGCACCAACATGAACTAAACTGAATGTCTATCTACAGGCACCACACAGTTTTAATAGGCAGTGGGAGTGTAAACGGTAAATGCAGACTCCAAATAGATCACAAATCACTGAGTGTTTCATTAAAGCGGTAGAGAGTAGGTGTAGTAAATAAGGAAATTATAGGGTCCTCCTCTCACTTGGCCAAAATCTTGTTCCTCTTGGTTGGCGAGAAATGCTCAAGCTGCAGAGACTCCTGGGTAATAAATGCCACCGCCAAGTGGAAGTAGTTATTCCACAGCTATACAGGGAGGAAAAGTGAGAAACAGAAGGAGGGGCATGTTAAATATAGTAAAAGCAGAATACACAAGATAAAACCTGCAACCACACACAATCACGCTTACCTGCACTTCAAAGTCATCGTTATTGAGGAACTTTTGGTTCATAGTGTCTGCATAGGTGTTGATCGCTCTCAGGAACACTCTAATGGACAGAATCACAGACATTTATTTTACATACATCAAAAAGTACAGTGAAATGGAAATATGTGCTACAAGAAATAACTAAATATGAAAGAATAGAATAGAATTATTAATAAATCAAGAACAACCTTACTTACTTGAAAAAAGTCATGTCTAAAAAAAGTCATGTCTAAGAATACGATAAGAATCTGTCAGTGTTTACAAATGCTACAATTTGTTTGTGGCTCATAGCTTTGTGCTGCTCTTTGAGACAAGCCCATAAATTTGCTTCAGATTCAAAACTTGTGTCAAAATGATAGATCATGGTAGCAACTTCACACAGTGTGCAGGTGTATCAGTGAATTGTGACTTTGTGCATTTCTAAAGTAAAGAAGCAAATCTGCTCCCAGTCTTTCTGCTCCAACACTATCTATCTATCATCGTTATTCAGAGTCGAATAACTCTCTCTCCTCTTTCTTTCATTTTCTTTTTCTCTCTCTACCTGCACATCTCTCTGCTAAGCCCGGTTTGCAAACCAGTTATCAACCTGTCTTCTCCTTTACCTCAATCTCACTTTTACCTATTTGCCTTTTCTTTTGCTCTGACACAGCTGTACCCTCCCCTGTAGCTTTAAAAAAAAAAACCCATGCCTTTCCCCCCCATCGGCTCTCATACACAAACACATTTGTCACATGAGCCTTTTTCATCACCACAGCCCTGATATCACCTTTACTATCTCACTATGAAAATTCACATACACCAAGCCTAATACCAGTTGTTCCCCTTTTTCTTACAGTAGCAAACTTGGGAGTGTGTACAGTATGTATATGTGTGTGGTTGTGGTATGTTACCTGTTCTGTACCATGATCATGGCCATCCAGTCAGAGGGATACACATGTTTCCCAATCAGATCCTTGAAAAGCAGGAAGGACTCCATCAGGAAGTCCTGGAGTGAAATAGACATAAGAAGGAGAATGATATTTAACAATATCTTAATTCAATACAGTTTAAGACAGTTCGGAGATATCTGCAGAAGTGTCTGTACTTACCACAAGATCATATGTTCCACTGAAGGTTTCTATGTATGTAGCATAGTGACGATCATCCATCTGACTGAGGATAGCTGTCATGCAGGCTACCACCCTGGACTTTGAAGGTAAAATGTATATGTTGGAGAAAAAAGGAGAGAGGGGAAAAAGAAATGCACCATTACTTTTTGGGCACTGTGCAGCTGCTTTTAAACTGAGTGCTATACATCTTAAGCTAAAGACATTCAAATGGTCATTTGTTGCTGCTCTATGCCTAAGCTTGTGTCAATTTCAAAGAAAACCTCATCTAACATTTTCTAATTTGAGCCACAAATTTATGCTAAAGTCCAAACATCATCACACACTCCCTACATGACCTGGAACAAAAGGGCAGTGCTCCGAGCAAGGAAAATTGCAGTGATGCTGGATGCATCAACAAGTCCCTACCCCAATGTTATTCACAAATTAGCATAATTATTATAAACAAACATAACCATTGGCAGGAAGACTGGCAGCTTCTGCAGTTTCTAAATTGCATTCCGTAGTTGGCACTGAGGCCTTCTGCCAGGTAAGATAAAAAAATAAAAAATAAAATAAATAAATCAGTATTTCTACATAACACAAATAAAAAAGCTTTCAGTGTCCCTTGTGACAGCAAATGGTGAAAGATGTGAAGAGCTTAAGGAAAAATCGCCCCCAACATGTCTTTTATATTTTGTAAATAAAAAAAAGGCAGCCTCAAAAAGAGAAGGCAGAACAATACCAGAGAGAATCATTTTGAAAAACACTAGGGTCTCATTTGTAGAATACAATGGTCAATTTCAAAGGGGAAGACAGTTCATACAGTGTAATGTTATAAAAACATGATATCAAAAGATCATATCTTATAAAATGAAAAAAATGTAGGTAGGTGCTATAAAAACTCTTTTACTTTAGTGCTAAATTTAAATAATGCAGATTATGTTTTAGTGTTGGAGTTTTTAATGAGGTATTAACTACTTAGTATGTGCACTTAATTTTGAATATGGCCCATGGTAAGTACACAAAAACACTTAGAGAGAGAGTAGCAATAGGGAGAATTAGAGATAGAAGATGAAAGTGAAGCAGAGTCAAGAGACGGAAGAGGAGGGAGAAGGAGCAAGCATTGCTTTTACTATGAAAGTAAGACAGACATGAAAGATGAGGATAGGCAAAAAAAAAAAAATAAAGTTTTAAGTGTATGTGAAAACTACTTATGCCAAGAGAATCTCCTTGAGCTGGATTGAAGCACAAAATTCATGGAAAATTTAGCATGAACCTTTTCACAACCAGAGGCTGAGAGAAGGGAGACACTGAGAGGGGCAGTGGGCAACAAAAGAGAAAAAAAAACTGAGAAGAGAAAGAAGGGAGAAAAACTTAACTGTACTGACCAGAAGAAAAATATATTACATACACATAATACTATCCCTTAGAGTGCTGAAATATTGATTGAGTCAAGCCAAAGTCATCTACCGTCAGCCCCTATAACCTCCCCCTTCTCCATGTACTCCACCACCTGATTGTCTGACGTTACTTTCGCAATCATTTCTCTCTCTGCCGTTGGTATTTTTTGTCCAGTCAATAAAGTGAGGCTCTATTGAGAACGTAAATTGAAACATGGTAAAGCTTAAACTGACAGTATATGGAAAAAAGAGAGAAAAAAACATGTTACTTTTGTTATTATTATTATTTTTTTCAATTATTTTCCATCTAGGTAGGTACAACTGTCACATCAATAAAGGCCACCAGAGTGAGACTGAAACTACAAAAAAGTAGATTGATGACGTAAAAGGGGGTCATGGCAGCTCCTGACTGCAGGAGTCTGACTCGTAAAGAGCACAGTGTAAATATGTACCATGGAGCATGATGCCTTGTCTTACGCTCTACTTAAAGCCAATGTCTTTTTTTTTTTTTTTTGTACCTCCACATTAATGTTTATTCGCTGTGGCAGGTGGACCACAGCACATCTGCCAGGGTTTGGTAAAAATGTTCTCCAGAGTTGGTGGCAGAAGAAGGAAACACAAGACACAGATGAAGAGTGATGGATGGCTAATTGAAGATGAAAGATGAATGCCGTCTAATGTGGTGACAGCCTTTATCTGAGGAGAATGGGCAGGGTGTGTGTGTGTGTGTGTTTGTGCTTGCCTGCATATTAATAAGAAACATACTTTTTGAGTCACATATTGAAAACAAAAACATATTCTCACCCTGTACAGTTTTAGAGCAAAAATATGGGCACCCACATATACTGATGAAGGAAGCATTTTATTACATAGATGTGTAGCTTGGGATATGTATGTTATTGGATGCGTGTGTTTGAGCTCAGTGTATAACCACCCACCTTTTCTTTGCAGTGACACCAGAGACCCTGTCAGCACACTCCCTTCTTTAATCTCTCTTCCCTTCTCCCCCCTATGTTCCACCCTTAAAAGTGCTAGGAGATCAATTCAGTGCAACACTAAAGCAGTAAACAAGTACTGCAAGTAACAGTCACTAAAATGAGGGAGCAAATGTTCAGATTGTCTAAAATTAACTCCTGTTGTTGAAGTTAAAACTCAACCTGAAAAAATCAGTTTTCCCGAAATGATAGCAGCAATTCAATGATGTATTTAATCTACTGGACAGAAAACCACACACACCTCATGGGGATATAAACTAAAAAGTCAGGAGCAAGTAATAAAATGAACTCTGAATCTTTCTACCTCTTCTTCTCCCTCTTCATCCATCTCTTTATTCCTCCTTTCCCTCTTTAGTGTGTAATGGTTGATCAGTAATAGGATTAAGAACACACACACTCAGTCACTCACCAAATGCTCTTCAGTTCACTACTTTCTGTTCGGTTTAATGTTCACTGTGTGCTTGTGTTTGTGTTGAAGTGCAGGTCACGTGTCGTATTGCCCTACTTCAGTGTAATTGGTCTGAGGACTCACACTCTCAATCTCCCTTAACACCATTGAAAACACACAGTTTGCTCAAAGGTCCAAATAGCCGACCATCAGCTGTCTGTATCCTCACACATTGATGTGTTTCATCAACACATTGCATGGCATACAAAGACATGTGGGAAAACATATGAGCTTTGTGTATATTAGTAAAACAGAGGCAGAGAGAGAGAGAGAGAGGGAGAGAGAGAGGGAGAGAGAGAGGGAGAGGGGCTTGTTGAGGCAAAGGCCTTACGCAACAGTAAAGAGATTACTGACAAAACAGGACACAGATGCTGGAGAGGTCTGGGATTTCTCTCCCTTGCTTCTCCTCCTCCCTCCTTCACTCTCACTCCATTTATCTATCCAGTCGATCACTCTTGCCACACTTGTTAATAATGTATTAACAGCTGCAATTTCAGCGTTGCATCAAAATGACAGTTATCTGGAAATGCACCTGCACCACTTGAAATAAATCTAGACGAAGCCTTGCTAGAAATCATTCCAAGCTGTTTATTACACTCCAAAGTGTTGAATTAAGCAAACATCATAATGATCACTTTGCTATTTCTTCAAACGTCAGAAGAGGGGTTGAGAGTTGGAGTTTGCCTTGTGGGTTGGGCTAGAGAAAGGGTCACAGGGTTATTAAAATCAAAAGCATCTCGAGCTGCAGTTTGAATATAGATATATCTCACTGCATATCATCAAACTAAATGCTTTCATTGATCACGGGTGGAAAATGTGCCCTCTGACACATGACATTTGCCCATGTGACTATAAAGGTTTCAAATTACGTGTTTGAAATACTTTAACGCTTTGCTGAATGCTGAATGTGAAACTTCTGCACAGCAAGTTATTTTAAATCTCTTGCATGGACTTCTCATTGTCATATCCCTTTGCCAGTTTCTGACATACCTCACCGTGTTATTGCATTTAAACACGCCATTACTGCAGTGCCACTGCTGCTGAGGCTTGTTTACTTCTGTCCTAACCGTGGGTTGGTTGATAGGTATGCAGGGAGTGTACTTAGTGACTGTAGTACACTGGTTCCAGCAAAATAACCTTCACACAACAGTCACCACACAGCCAAGAACATATTGCTACAGTAGAATCATTGAAATATTTATCTATGACATGCTACAACATCCTGCAACAATATCGCAAATAGAGAAGAGTCATAAAATCAGCTAACACAGCAATATCTGTTATATCACCATACAGTGCTGGTCAGTCTGCAGCAGAGAAATTGTCCAATGTGTACTGAACAGAGCAAGAGCACATTCTTTCAAAACTGACAGGTTCACTTTGTGTCGGCAAGTTTGAATTCTCTGTTTAAAGTTCATGAGATGCCCAGTGGGATAAACAGTGATACACAATTATTGCAATTAAGTATAATTAACATATTCATATTAATTCTTTGTCTTATTAAGACAGGGCATTAAAGCATTAACTTTGACAGCACCAATTTAAGTACTTAAACTGTTAGGGTTTAATCTGTCAGAGGAACACAAAGAAATGTTTCTGGTATGTTAGTCACAACCGTCACTCAGTAGTGTGAACACTGTGGAACAAGCATATCCACGACATTTAGCCTAATCTGAGGACAAGCAAACAGACAGACAGGAAGTGATTCAAGCAGCAAACAGAACCAAACGCATGAATAGATGAGTTTAAAGCTCAACATTCATCCATTTAAATAACCCTCTCAAGTCTGTTGACACCTTTCACAGCACTTTATTCATCCATATTCAGACTGTATTTCTCACCCCCCCTTCTCTTTACTGCGCTGTCCTTTTCCCCAGGTGGGAAGTCATTAAGCTGCTCTCAACTATGATTTTTCATCATTTTTCAAAACAGAACATCGAGAAAACATGGTCTCACTGGAAGCCTGCAGCACTGCACACTGTACATCCACACACACATGGTCATCTGTGACCCCGCCCTCTGCTACACACAAACACGCACATTTTTCTGACACCTGGGGGCTGAGGTGTAGAGGGGGATGAAAGAGAGAGATCGATTGTGCGGAGGTGTAATTCGAGTTGTGTGTGCATGTCAGTTGATGTGGCTGTGTTTGTGTCTGAGGCACAGTGCGGCAGCATGGGTGTCTATGATGTACGCTTGTTCACTGTTCAGAAAACAGATCAATGCGTCCTCAGACTCCCATTTCCCAGTCAAGTCCAAAGAGACACAATCAGCTGATACAAATGAGGTAAAGAAAGCAGAGGAGGGAGAGAGGTCAAAGGGAAAGGCAAAATGAGGAGAGGAGAGAAGAGAAGAGGAGAGGAGAGGAGAGGAGAGGAGAGGAGAGGAGAGAAGAGAAGAGAAGAGGAGAGGAGAGGAGAGGAGAGGAGAGGAGAGGAGAGGAGAGAAGAGAAGAGAAGAGAAGAGAAGAGAAGAGAAGAGAAGAGAAGAGAAGAGAAGAGAGGAGAGAAGAGAAGGATGATTTCATGCTTCTCTTCTCATCCTTTACTTCAACATCACTGTCATGCTTTGTCAGCTTATGTTTTTGTGCACTCGTGTAGTATTTCCGAAGGCCTCATTCATTGTACTGCACTCCCTGACTGCTTATGTAATTTTCACAAACACATTCAGACGGTCACACAGGCACACACCCCTTTGGTCATCTCACCAGAGGTCAACTGAAACACAACGCAAGGTGAGTCAACCACTTTGCAGTGGTGCATACATCACCAGTTATTTTCAGATGGGGAGGGTTCAGGAGAGACATTCACATGGTCATTGCATCAAGGGACCACTCAGGGAACACACAGGTAATAATTCATTGTCCACAGGAAAAAACACACACAGTCATAACTCAAAACACAGTTACGTAACACACACAACAGTTTTACTATACTTGTAAGAACCTCTGCTTTATTAGTGTTTATTTCAGAACTACTAGCATCAATATTATTTTTAGAAAAATAAATGAAATCTAACTAAACCTACTCCGATTTCTAACATAAAACTCAAAACTTTGAGCTGCCTGTAAAAGCAGTACATAGCAACTAAATATTCTCACCTTTCCTGATGCATGACGAATGAGGAAATTCATTTGCAAACACACACTTCCTACTGTGCACAAAAGACAAAGCACTCATAATTAAGCATAATTAGAACCTGATGTCATGTGGCGTTTAATCTCACTTTCTATTCAACTCATCTCATTTTTTTTGTCTTGTTTGGCTCAAGAAAGAAGTCAACATCCTCATCTGGTATGCAGAGGAGCAGACAGATTTAAAGAGAATAAGATAAAAGGGTGGAACAGTCAACCACAGAGGGTGAGGTGTGTGTGAGAGACGATGATGAAACAAGAGGAGAGAATGCCATGAGGAGGCTAAAGTGGGGCAAAGAAGAGGGAGGACGGCGACAAAAAAGAGGAGAACGAGGTGAAACTACCAGGGAGGGAAAGCAACAGAACAAGAAAGAGAGAGAGAGAGAGTGAGGCAATGCTACGCTAGTGTTCACGCAGAACAGCAGAGATATAAATAAAGTGACTAAAGAGTGTGTGTTCCTGTGTGTTCAAGCCTGTGTGTGTTTGTTTGTGTCCTGGCACAACTCCCGGGAGTAGACACTTTCATGCTGCCAAAGTTTCACTCGGTCTACCACCATGCCAGGGTCAATGCAGACACGCACACGCAGACACAAAAACCAGGGCATGGCATTGGATAAGCCACCAATCGAGACAGAAATAGGGATATAGACAGAGATAGAGGGAAAGAGAGAAGGCAGTGGAGGAATTAATGACAGAGTGACAGTGAAGATAAAGAGTGAGAAGCGCAGTACAGGAAAAAAAAATGGGTAGAGATAGATCTGAAAAAGGCAGAAAGAGGGGGAGAGGGAGAGAGGGAGAGAGAGAGAGAGAGGGAGAGAGAGGGAGGATCACTGGGCTCCGCGAGCATGCGAGGATCAGCAGCAACAGAACGAGACGGAGAGAGAGAGAGAGATAGAGAGCGGTAAAGAGTCTGAGGAGAGCGCTACTGAGGACTAAAGGACTATCAGAGATGAGACAGAGACAACGAGAACAAGGGAGAGGAGAAGTATGCGGACCAAAGAGGAGGATAAGAAAAGGTGAGTGACTGAGAAAGCAATGACAGACAGTTGGTGGAAAAGATTAGTCTGTGTGTGCAGTAAGTGTGTGTATGTTGACAGCATAAAAGCCTAAAATGTTTTTCTTATTTTGATAAAGATGCTCTATCATGACCCCCCTGAGGAATCTTTCCAGTCCCGTAGCCCACGGCTAGTACTTTAATTTCAAAGCAGCTCATACAAGATTTAAGACACTGGCCAGAATGGGAATAGAGCTAATGGTGATTGTATGGAAGAGTGCGACAGGGAGCCAACTCGACAAACGGACAAAATCCCTAGGTTAAACCTCTGGGACAAACAAAAAATATACAAACAAAAAATACAGTGTCTGGTGTTGGTTGGATATCTTATTTCCTACAGACTCGCTCTCATAGATTGGATAAAAGTGTCTAAAGCTTCACTTCAGGGAGGCTGTTTATAGCATTTGTATGTGTGTGTGTTTGTTTTCAAAGAAGAAGTGTGATCACAGCATTTAAACTCTGTGTGGATATATGTCTGCCTGTGTGCGTGTGTGTGTGTGTGGCAGGTGAATAATCCTATCCATCTGTCACAGTAGGATTTGATGCATATGATTGTGTGTGTGTGTGTGTGTGTTTGCGAACAGTATGTGCGTGGTGCTTATTTTGCGTGTTTCATCCTCCAACATTAATTACAACTTTTGCTTTTAACAAGCACTCCAAATGCTCCTGTCGACGTGTGTGTGCGCTATTAAAAGCCTCTGAGCCAATCGTCAGAACAGCTAGTGTAGCTTTAATATGGGATTATATTGCAATAACCCTTCTTTTATGCACTAATGCTGCTCCTGTGCATCTGTGTATGTAGTTATAGTTTTTTTGTTTTTGCAGATGAATTATTGTTTGACTGACAACAGAAATGATCAAAATTCTGTTAAGTTGCATGGAAAAATATATAAAAAATTGATATTGGACCTCTAGTAATGGAAGCACATTTGTTGAATAAATGATGTCATAATGATAGGGAGCTTGTTGCAGGTATATGGTTATTAGTGATCCATCACAATGTTGCTAAGTGCATTTCCCGGTTTTCCTTGAATGAAAGAATGATGCATAGCCAACACAAGCTGTCAGAAACTTTATTCGGTACTAATGAAATAATATTGCTTCCAGTTTCTCATAAATGTGCTTTATTCATTTATTTCCAAGTTTCTTTACTGCTTCACAGGTTTCATGTTTCAGATTTTATATTTTTGAGTGGTGTATATTTGTTTTAAAAATCTGTGTAAAGGCATTTCTGAGATTTATTTCTAAATACATTAAATATGTTGGAAAATAGTTGCTGAAAATGTGTGAAAAGACTATGAACGATAGTTAGAGGTTAAAACAGTTTTTCACCAGTTTTCAGTCCAGGATTTTGTGGGCAGTCCTAAAGGGTGGTTCGATGACATGCTGAGACCACCCTAGGCTTCCCCCTATCTCTCTGCTAGGGGTACCTAGAGAGATTAATTCATCTCGCTCATAGTGTTTCAAAGTTAGTCATGTAATTTTATGAACTCATCTGACATGTTTCACTTGCTTCAAAATAGCTGATTTCATAAACTTGTTGATATTTTTAATGGGTGGTTTGTAAGACTTTCTTCTTTGGTCTAACAAACTCAGAACACATATTTCTTTCTTTACATGGACATGGCATTTTTTTAGCATTTCCAAACTTTGTGTAAAAACTGTATAAAAGTAGAATATTGAAAACAGCTGCAGCTCAGATAGAGATAATTTGAAGGGGTATAATGTTAATTACAGGCTGGGCAACCCAAATCAATAGGTTATGACATTATACTGCATTGACTTTAATTATATCCCTTTTCTCCAGAGGATGACAGATGATGGAGAGAAAGAGAAATAAAGGTTAAAGGAGATTGACAGCGAGACAGAGTCGAAGGAAATGTGTGTATTTGCGTCCTTGTGAGTATGTGTGTGTGTGTCACTGACACTTTAGCTGCTTTGCTAACCAGATGGACAGTGAACAAGTGATGAGAAGGAGATGAGATGAGGTGAATGAGAAAGGGACTAGAAAGTCAGAAGGGGAGGAAGATGGATGAGGGGGAGAGAGAAAGGGCAGAGGGGGCAACAGGATGGAGAGATGGGTGGAGGAGAGATAGATTGGGGGTTAATGATGGAGAGATTGGATGGGACGTGCAGACAGGATGAGTGATACGGCAGAGAGGAGAGAGAGAGGAGATGATAGAAGAGGATGGAGAGAAGGGGGAGTAATCGGAGCACAGGTGAAAAGCAGGGATAAAAAGATGAGGTGACAAGAATAAAAGGCTAAAAAAGAGAGAGGGAGGATATTTGAGTGAAAATGCAAAACCCAGACTATATCACACACTATTAGCCAAGCTGATAAGATCAGTATGTGTGGTCGTGCATTTGCAGTTCCCCCTCTAATGTAGACACTTTGTTTTGCCCCCGTTGGCTCACAGGATCTAGTTTTCCAATTTATCGTGTTTATCTCTGGTTATCAAATATTTGATGGCAAGTGTCTCATAAATATTCAGTTTTACGTTGGTTTCTCTGCACTGCTGCTCAACAAACACACGTTCCTCAAGCCACCACCACAAAACAAATGAATTAAGCTGGCAGATGGATTTGTCAATGATACACTCTTTGTCTTTATTTCACCCCCTTTTTTCCGTTATAGGTACCTAACTGGTTGTAAATAAGCGCACACCATAAAATCCACAGACTTCACTTTGTATTTCTCTGAGGGCCCTCTGACTGGAACAGATGATCGATTTAAATTACGTCGTATTTATCCCCTCATGAAAAAAGTAAAAGAAGCTTAAAAAAGGATTCAAACCTTTAAGAAAATTATTTTTTTTCACACTAAATTAGGAGAGAATGAGCCTCAGACAGCTATAAACACATCCTTGACTAATTCATTTACATCTGTGAATATGTAAATGAACACGAGACATTGATTTATGATTTATATTCTCTACACATTACATTCAAGGACCACGGAATAGAATGAATTACAAAGATAAATTTGGAGGTGTGACTACTGATGATGTTCTTGCTTGCAACTGAGAACCTTTTCAAATGTATTCAAATTACTATCATTGTTATTATTATCTAAAGGCTCCTCAAAAAAAGGCTGGCAAGCTAAACCTAGTCAACCTTTTTGTCTTATGCATCACTGCTTCTAAACATGTATTCACATACAAAGTACATGATGCTCAGAGGAGTTTGTCCAAGGGCAAGGACAGTGTTGCTTTCAGGGTCACCATCACGTGATGGGCAGGAAATAAACTAAAAAGCTCAAAATCTGATTCTCATTTATGTTCAGAGCAATGTGACATCTTCATAGGCATAACAAAGAAGGTAAGCCAGATTGGAACATAAATTTATCATGAATACACAGTACACAATGTGCAGTAGAAAAGTGTTCCCCAAAGCTGAGCTCCGGGGGTGTTGCAAGATTTATCATATGATTTTAAATTAGTTTTTTTAAATAACATCCTAAAACTTTTTTTTTAAATCAACAACATTCATATTAACTATGTTTTATTTACCCAAGTCAGACCAGTGGGTTGTGCTCTCTCTTCCCACATGAACAGCAAGCTCACGTGTCTATTAAAGCGCCTGCAAACTCTGTTTGTTTTGTTTGTTTGTCTGTCTGTGTACAGCTGAAATCAGTGGTTGCCAGCCTTTTTCCTTAATGGACTCCCTTTTCTATCACTGAGTAAAACTGACAACCCCATAAACATATTTTATGGATATATCCTATTCTATTCAGTGCATAACAATAACAGAAGTAGTGACAAAGAAATGCTGATATATATCAGGGCCTCTTCTTGAAGCCTTGGCAGGCACTAGATGAGGTCAGGAGACCCAGGATGGGAACCACTACCTCCAGTAAATATTGAATGGAACCTGTGCTGTAGAACACGGCCCTTTTTTAAAATTCTATTTCTCATAAAAATGATGGTTTGTGTGCAGAGGAAACCTATTTTAAGGTCTCAGACACCAACATTTTCCATAGTTTGCAGTAGCTGCCTTGAAGAGACACTTGAGTCCCTTACTATCAGTGAGGCACACACAATCTGCCCCAAACAATGCTTCAGTGAAAACCAAACTTGGATTATGCTGGGTTAGCTGAGTCTTTTGGCTTTTGTGATATGAACCTTAGCCCTTTTGTGGCTTCTGGCTTTTCAGTCGAAATGCTGATTAAAGTGCACTGTCCCTGAAAAATACAGTTGGATCCAATTAAAATGCACAACAGGATGCAGAAAGCTGAGGCTTCCTGTTGTTTTGATGATCATTACTGGAATTTTTCCTTCTGTCTGAGAAGCAGGGATAAATGTTAGGCCACCATACTTAAGAAAATATGAACCAAGTGACCAATTATTGAAATACAGGGAACACTAAACATTAACTAAACATTGCATTCATAATGCATATCTGCAGTGCAGCATGCAAACATTAGACATCTGCTGACATACAATATTAATTTACAAGCAGTGATAAAACAAATACTAAGACTACTATTTATTACTGCTTCAAATACAGACACACCACTTTTTCTCACCGTACTTAATACACACACACGTCTGTACACAGCTGTGGAAGGCTTCTCAGTAATTCTGCTGAGTTTTATGTCTGCTGATCACATCATATCACACTGAAACAAGTAATCTAACAGCTCACACTCTTACTTAGCTCTCATCAGGTCTACCTGTGCTGACATCACTCAGGCTTCCCTCTACAATTATTCATCTTCAAATACTTGTGTAAGCCGTCTTGAAATTATGAGTCATATTCACGGAAATATGAAATATGTATTTTCATTGTGCAATATTGAAAGAACTCATATTTATTCAGATTGATTTGAGGAGTACCATTTTTGTAATAAATTGTCCTAAATCCTTTGACAATAAGTGTCCCTGAATTAATTAAGTGTTAGTTTTTAAAGTTTCAAAGGCTTGTGCAATCTAAGACATAGTGTTAATAAAACATAAAAGTTCATTGATTTATAAAATAAAAGGATGAAACACAAAAGTTTTCTCTCTTTGACTCCCTGATAGGAGAGAGGAAAAAACAGACTACAATACCCAAAATGCAGTGCGTGCCATGTCTCAAAGGGCTAGTAAGGTGCAGCATTTGTTCTGTTGTGGCGCTGAGTGGGCGAGCGAAGCAGTGTGATTACAGAGCACTAAAGCGAGTCTTAGACTCCCTAAAAACACATACACATATGGCCCATCAATCAGCTGCTGAAAAATGAGGCTCACCTTGAAACGACAGGGGACTCGATTCGCTGGAGCATTCAGTGCTGTTACCACCACAAAGGCGTAGGTGCGCACTCATGTACACACAAACACACACAGACACACACAAGGCCTCAACTGAGACTTCCTGCGCTGTAGATGATTCTTGAACAGCCCGAACCCACCAACTGGTAAATTAAACTCATTGCATGTATAAACAGATTTCATAAAAAGCTGCTCCCTGTAGTGTTTAAAGGCTGTGTGTGTGTGTGTGTGTGTGTGTGTGTGTGTGTGTGTGTGTGTGTGGTGACAGATGCTCTAACACACTTGCAGCACGTATTGACTACTCATAAGCTTTCCAGACCTCCTTCTTCCTCTCTTTTAATGTCTGTCTCAACACGTATCTCTCTTTTCTGTGCTTCTCTTTATTCTTTAACAAACTCCATCAGACATTTTAGAGATTTCAGCCTAAGAAAATGAGTCTTAACATCTCACCCTGACACACACACACACACACACACACACACACACACACTTTCACTTTCATCTTGTCATGATCCTTCTCCTTCATCTGTTCCCTGCCCCTCATCCCTACACCACATTTCACCTCCCTGTGCTGCCATCTCCCCTTTTCTCCTCTTTTGTAGCTACCCCTTCATCCCCACAGCCAGGAGCAATACCTCCCCTTTCCCTCCCCATTCATTTTGCACAGCCAGAGGTGTGATGTGGGCGAGAGACTATGATTAAATATAGAGACAGGCGGAGGGGAGAGAGAAACACAAAGCAAAGCAAAGACAGCATGACAGCAATGGAAAAGGGGGTGGTGAGTGGAAAAGTGTGACAACAAACACAGGTAACGATGAAAGACGAGAACGACAAGGTGAGAGTGGTATCCAATATATATATAGAGAGCGAGAGGTAGAAAGAGAGAGAGATAGCCACGTGCATCAGAGAAACTGATTTCTGAAGATATGGTGTCACTTTCTCCCTGACAGCCTGCAGGTCAGGGGTAACAAGTTAGACTTGAGATGGTAGGCGGCACACATTTAAACACACACTCAAACACACACACAGCTAGGGGGAGACAGTGAGAAGAGTGTGAGAGGGGGAAAGTTTGTTGCAGCAGGTGCTCTGGTGTGGCTGCTGGTGGAAAGACAAATGCTTGGAAATAAGCTGCAGTGAAATTACCTTCAATTGACTTAGTCTGAATCCCAAGGCAAACTGCTTGACAACACATATACACACTCAAACACACACACTCTTGCAAATGTGCACAAACGCATGCACATCTGTGGTCCTTACCAACTCTGTTGGGCACACAAACACTGCCTCTCTCTCTCGTTCTCACTCTTCCCCTTCCTCTCTCTTTGTTTGTTTCAGAGAAAATATCATCATCATCTGCAATTTCCTTTTTGCAAACAACACATTTCAGTCCATTTCTCATCCACCTGAAGGCTGCTGCCTGCTTTGCAAATGGATTTCACACACACAAACACACAAACCTGGATGGATGTGTGAACCCCTGGTCAAGACCTGTATGACCCATTCCAGGACAATGGTTGCCACTGTTACCATAAAAACCAATCATAAACAGTCCGGGCTGTCAATTATATGTGACCCCCTGCTAGCACTCAGGAAATGTAGTAGTCCTTGAGCCAAACACGCTGTCAAGATATTCATATAAATAGCAGCAATATGTCACCGAGGCAGAAATCCTTTGATCTGGTGCCTTACGTCAAGACCTTACATTTGAAAGCTCTGCTGTCTGTCTGTCAGTCTTGAGCACAATTGTGTGCCAGGAACTTTATCTAACACTAACTGCACAGTATACTTTGTGTGACACTGACTGTTGTCTCAGCAAACATGTAGAGAAGTTTCATAAAATAGGGAAACAGACTGAAAACAGTCTAAATTTAAACTGCTTCCAATTCTTAGCTGAGACCCATCAGCATAATAAACTGCATTCACTCAGTTTTAATATTTAATGATCTTAAATGAAACCTGAAATTTCAAAGAGTCTGACAATATTAATAACACTTGCTGTCAGAAAGAGAGAATGGATGGCCTCAAATGACATTTTTTAATTCTGCTCATGGTTTTTAAAAACAGTATGCGGTGTTAGGCTCCAAAATGGGTCGATTAAGGTCACACATAGCAGCATCGAGTGAATGTGTGCATGACTTTGATCCCCGAATACATATAAACTATTAGTGCAGCAGTCAGGGTCATCACAGTCAGTATGATTTAGTACCTGTCCAATGGTAAGAACATATAAACTGATATATTTTGGAAAACCTTGAATGTAATGTTCACCTTTGCCTTTGAGACCAGCTTATGAATGAAAACCTTCTTTGTCAGTAATCGCACGTGTTCTTAAACTAACAGGAGGACAAGGCCACAATTCATTTATTTTGAAAAATATTACACTGCTCCCTCCTTGACCCTATACCACAAGGATGTGTGCTGTGATGTTGCTGATCCAGCTGGCATAAAATAAGCTCTATCTCTGTGTGTGTCTCTGTAAGGATGCCAGCTGGTTTAACAGCAACATTAAGTGCAATGAAAGGACAAATCAAAACATTGATAGAGACATAAAAAAAAGAGTCTGCTGACTGATGCCTTGGACTAGCATAATTTAGTGCACAAATTATCTTTTGCCACCAGTTCTGTCATTTGCCTAAATAGACATCTGTTTAAAAGTAATGTCAAGGAATCAACAGCAAATAAGCTTCATGAGTGCCACTAAGGAATCACAGCTGAGCTGGAGTCTTTCAGCATAGATGATAGAAAGAAGTGTCTGACCTGGATCTACAAAATGTCTGGAGTGCATCGATGCTTGAATATTGTGCAGAGATGCTTTGAAGTCACAAAACAATTGCACAGGATTACAAACCACAGCACTGCCAATTACCCTCAGGAGTTAAATGTGTGTTATTGGGTGATACCATTAGCTTAAATGAAATGTAAATTTAAACATACAAATGTCTATAAAATATCAAATATGAATACAATACTTGAAAGCAGTATAAACAAATTTCTAAATTAAATGAATTTGTTTAAAGAACCTCCATCTACTCTCATATCTTTTTTTCTTTGATATACCCTGCCAATATGTGCTGCTGCAATGGCCCAATTTCCTCCTAAGGAAAAATCAGATATAATATTATCTTGCCCCAATTTCTATCAGCTACTCATAGTGTCATAGTGCGGCATTAAAGTATTCTATGTCGATTCTCAAGTGATTTGAAGTGACCAAGATCAAAAGGCTAATTTTGCTCTCCTCCCAAATAACCCAAACTATTTTGACCAAGCATATTAATACAAGCCCAGATAAGGCTTTGTAAAGGCTTTGTAAGTAAAAGAGGTCTACTCCATCAAAAAAACAGAAGGATAGTCAGCAACAATGTTGCAGAGCCTGAGTCATTAGACAGATTCCCAAACTGCTTCTCTGAGAGATGTCATGGCATGATGCATCATCAGTTTACATACTGCTGTGAGAGGCAAACATAACATCATCATGTGACAGACTGTGTCATCGTGGAATAAAAAGACTGCAAAGACATCTGTAGGTTCAATAAAGATTTACTCACAACCTCCTGGGGTGAGTGTGCAACTTTGTAGAGGCAAACGCTATTACCCTTAAGATAGGTCTAGTCTTTTGTGTTCCTTCAAGAGAAACGGCTTGATGAGATTTAGAGTTTTGCCTCTCTAACTCGAACCCACCTGCTGGTCTAATAAGAGGTTGATAGAGTTCTATTGATCTGGTCAGCGTGTGCATTCAGTCGAGGTCAAAGCTTTTATATGGTGCTTTACGTGCCTAATGTCTGTGTCTCTTGTTGCCAATCTGACCATTTATTCCCTGTTATCCCTGCTTTCTTCTATCATTTCTCTCTCTCACTGCCTCTCTTTTTTTCTCTTTCCCTCTCAAGAACGAACCCGCAACGCCCAGAGAATCCATCCAACTCCTCATCTGCGAGCCACTGGTTAGAGGCAGAGAAAAGCTGTGAAAGTGATGTCCAGTCAGAAGTAGCTAAAGCAATAAGGAGGTCATTAATAGAAGGACACTGAGCGTGTATACCCTTATTGGATATTGAATTCCTGTCTCCAGCTTCTACATACAAACTCTCCCACACCGGCTCAAAAATACACTGGATTCATCTGGATAAACAAAAGCTGGAAACATTGCTGCTTTCCATTGGATATAATCTGGTTGACGTTGGCTAATGTCACCACTCGCCTCTATACCGTTCAGCTCCTCAGGGGGCTGAGCCAGTCTGTAGTGGAGCATGGGCAGGAGGGTGGCGGATCCAACCAATCCTGTGCCTGCGCTGGGGGTTCCCCTGGCAGGGGGGCGATGGGGCCTGCCGTGCAGTGTCGGGGTGCAAACATCTCCCGGGCTGCGGATTCTCCCATCCATCAAACGACACGGCAACCAACCAACCAACACGCATCGGCCACTCACCAGGGCAACAGAAAAACCAACTTCAGCGGAGACAGCGGAAGTTATCAGAAGTGACAGCAACAGTCTGCCGGTGTCCAAAGAGACATCTCAGAACAAGATCAACAGTCTGACACAGGACGACATGGGGTCACAAGGGTCAGGCAACGGAGTTTACTGCCAGATTAAATCTGTACGGACAAATTCCAAGGATACAAGAGCTAAAAGGACAGCTAGGTATACAAATGGCAGTGTGGTAACCTCTGATGTGGTGGGAGGAGTTTGCACTGAGGTCACAGAGGGTAAGGAGCTAACCCACGAGAGGAGGAGGGTGCAGTCTTTACGCGGGGAGGGCCATCGATCTGTACTAAAGACGGCAAGTGTTTGTACGACCATGCACGCCACCCTACCGCGGCCCTGTCGAATGATGACGACTTCCCCATCCCGCCTTTGTGGGACGTGTGGGAGGAAACGTTCACAGATCACACCATGCACAGGTGCATGTCGCAGGAGGGCTCTCAATCAAATAACAGCCAGCCAGACGTTACCTAATCCATCACGGACACAGTCTGTGGCTCTGAACCAGTCGAGGAAAGAGTCTGCTGTGGACTCCAAAAACACAGACACAGCAAAGACCTCCATGCACACTTCAGTAAAGACTACTCAGATACCACAGCTGTCACACACTATACCGAAAACACACAGCTCACATTCCAACCACACAGTCCACACTCAGAACAAAACAAAAGATTCAAAGCAGCGGACCAGGCCACATTCTGCAGACCTTACTCTTTACAAGGATTCAGCCACACAAACAACAGACATATACACACAAAACAACACAGACCGGACCACACCTACGACACACACACAACAAGCACACACACCATCTGCAGAAGAAACAGACAAAAACAAGAATGACTCGGCTGAAATTCAGCACCCTGATGAACACAAACACACATCAGCTTGTATCACTTCTAAATCTCAAGCTTCTTCCCTTCACAGTCGCTCAAAATCTATCAACACTCCACCCATTCCCCCGAAAAACTCTCCTAAACCCACTCGTTCCCAACTAGGTACACCTGTAGTGCAAACCAAAAACAGCCAGGAGAACGTGAAACAAACATCCTCAGAACGGAATAAACTCATGGACTACGCAAGACAGAAGAGCAAGTCATTTGATGACCACACTCTACCTTGTAAGACTCATATGAAAGCACAATGTAATGGGGCTCCTGGAGGATTGTTGGGTGGAAAAGCAGTAAATGCGCCACGTGGGCTGGAGAGTCAGCTTCAGAGTGTGGAGGAGAACCTAGTGTCCAACCAGGAGAAGATCAAGGTGCTTCTCAACGTCATTCAAGACCTGGAGAAGAGCAAGGCTCTCAGCGAAGGGTGAGAGAAGGGAGTTTAGGAGGGAAGAAATTAAGAGAGAGAAGGGGAGATAAGGGATGGAAGTATATAAGAAGAGGAAAAGAAGAACTAGAGGATGAAGGGTGAAATGAGACACAAAAAGAGGGTTAGATACCAAGATAGAGAGCGAAAAGAGAAAATGAAGAGGAGGATGAAAATAGAGATAAGAGTGTGAGACAGTGAGTTGGAGTGATAGAGAAGAGGGTTTCATGGGAGTGTGCAAGATTAAGAAGAAAGTAAATTTGAGATTTTATAGGAATATATATAGATGGGCTTTCAAGTCCGTGTAATGGATTTTAAATGTCAGGCAGACCAGTGGAGAATTGCTGTAGCGTGCGTGTGTGTGTGAGAGAGAGAGATCCAATCCTGTAGGGATATATGATACCTGCCAGCATATACTCAAGGCCTTACTCTGTCCTTTAATCTTATATCCCTTATAGGGTATGTACTCCTAACTGTAACAGTATCCCTTAGAGACACTCTGCAGCCCACCATGTTAAACCAATCAGTTCTTCACTCTCTCTCCTGCTAATTCTTTTATTCATAAATCCTCCTTTCCTGCTACATATCCTTTGTTTCTCTCCTCTTCATGCATCCCAGTTGGTTTCTTTACTCGCTACATTTCAATCAACGCCCTCCCCTCTCTCCGAGGCTCTTTAAGCAGCTTCAAGCTATTCATTTCTTTCTCCACCTCCACTCTCAGACCTCTGCTCCCCATTCTTAATTAATACCTTTTCTCACTCCTTATCTTTCTTTCTTTCTTTCTGCACCTCCACATATAAATCCTGTCTGCGACTGTGAATCACTCCTTTGACCTCTCACTAGTTTTTGATCTTCCCTGTCTCTCTCTCCTCCCCCAGACAGCCTGTCCGTCACTCTCCTCTGCTGTCAAGTGTTAGCTGTCACTGTTTTGTTTCCCCCTCCCTCTATCACTCCCCATTCTTTACCTCCTCATCCTCCTCTTCACCATTTCACCTATACTGTCTCTTCTCCTTTACCATGTGTCATTGTCCCACCTTAACTTTCAACCTTTTTCACCCATCTCTCCTTTCTAATTTCTCATGACATTCGTAATTCTGCTACCAAACTAATTCCTTACATTTTTGCTTCTTTGCATCTTCGTACACCACCTAATTTTCCTCTTTCCTCCCTTCATCCTTCACTCCTTTCTGTTTGGGGTTCAAAGATGTCTTTAGCTCTAGACTAATCCCTATCAGATTACCTTTGAGAACTGTAATTAATGTAATAAGGCTCCTAAACTCTGTGAACACGCTGTCCTGCCCTGTGTGACTGTATAAGATTATGTGTTCATATCCTTCAGTGTGCGTGTGCTTGTTATGAGGACGTCTCATGCTAAGTGCGTAAAAAAAGGGGGGTAAATAGCAGACGGAGAGACAGATGTAAGAGAGAAGCAAAGACAGAGAGCAATTCAGAGAAAAAGACATCAAAAGAAATCGAAAGTAAAAGAACTAGAAGAAGAAGTAAGAGGGTCTACATGCATTTGATGCTGTGCCAGAAAAGTGGGCTGTTGCTGTGCTGTTTTGCTCTCCTGAAGCAAATACGTATCTTCTCTTGCTGTTGTTGTCTTTGATAAAGACCGGTAGGGAAGAAAAGCTGATGCCAGTCACACGGTCTATCTCCATGTAATTAAAATGTCTATTTTATCAAAATAAATCAGCTACTCACATAGTTCAGTAAAGGGCAGCCAAAATATCTTGGCAAAATGAAACGTTTTAATTACATGGCAGTCAGCATGAGCTTGTCAGACTTTTTGATTTTTTTTTTTTTAGCCGACTTGATTTTCCAACAGCTCTGTAGTCTTGTTCAACCTTGTTAACATGGTGTGCATGCATAATCACATTTTTTTGGAGAGTGGCAATGTGGACCAAATTTCAATACAGTTATTTTCTAGTATTAAAGATAATACAATGCTTTTCACAGAACATTATGCTTATAATATTAATGTCAGGTAATGTTTGGCTCCCAGACACTTAGACAGTCACTGCAAACAATGCCCAGTGGTTATTTTCACCTGCCTGTAATCACAAACAGGCAGGATTTAACCCACCACGACTATTCAGCCTGCTACTTCTGTAACCCATCTCCCTTTACCTGCTGGGTTACATCACATGCACAACATCAAACTCTTATTTTGTGCCCTTTGACGATCAACAGACAATACACCTCATGTTGCTGAACTGAATATGTGTAGGAGGAAAGAGCAATAACAATTGTGACTCCAGCAGTCATGAAAGCAAGACTCTTTACAGTCAACAAAAGCTAGGCTTGTTTCTAGTGCAAAATAGCTATTTCTATGATTTCTTCCCGTTGTCGAACCACAGTGCAAAATGTTAAGTGTAGTTTAGTTTGAGACTTTAGTTTTTTTAGTAGCTGACACCAAATTCTGCTATTTATTGATCAGTTTTGCGATTACCACATGACATAAATAACAAAATATCAGTAGTTTAAAAGCTTTTCATGACATCAGATGTGTTTTCAATTAAACTCCTCTTGCTAGCGTGTGTGAATGTTTGACATGTGTTGTTTCTGCAGTCGCAGCTCATACAGAACTGGTCAGGACATTAACAACTGCCCCACCTGCCAAAAGACAGCCTGCATCATCTACAGGTAACCTGATCAACATAATGAGCTTACTGCATTACATAACCCAACGATGACAACTCATTCTTTCCTAGAGTGTAATAAACAGCCCTGAAACTTCTCTTGAAAACTTGTCTTTTGTAGTCTTGAAAATGTTCAATTTCCTGAGGTTTCCTAAGTTTTTTTTTTTTTATCACTTATTCAGCACATATTCCTTTTTTGTTTTTGTATTCAGTTTTCATTAGCCTTTCTTCCTGGTATCCTGCTGTCTCTGCCCTTTTCTCACACTCTGATAATTGTACTACTTATACAATGTATCACTATTATATGAAATATGCAAGACTATGAGTGATCACCCTCATCAATATTGAAATGAATACGTGTGTTATTCTAGAGATTAGAAGAAATGCTCTCTCCAGGAAATTTATTTACACACAAAAGAAAGCTCTGCGCAAACACGCAAACTAATCCAACACCTAAATGATGCATCTTTTCAGTGCCAGTGATCCCTTGTGTGTGTGACCTAAATAAATAACTGCATTGTTAGATCCTCTGGAACTTATAGAACTGCTCACCAGCAATGTCATATCACATATAGTTTAATCCCCCTATCACCTTCACCCATTCAATTCTTATTTCCATCTTTTCATTATGTAAATAATTCCATCTTGCCTGCTCAATCCCTCTTTCATCTCTAAGTTTCAATCAGACTAGTTTCCTCCATACATCTTTGCCTCGTTCCATCTGTCAATTGGCATTGCTATAATCACCTGTGCCCCTCCAAGACTCTGCTCTTTCTCTGTACAGCACACACAAGCTGGAAATGTGGATTTTTTGTAGCTTCACAGACAACACAGAATGAGAAACAGAAACAGAAGTATTTGCTTGCTGTAACTTGTAGAATCTGGCACCAAACCCTCCTTTTAATCCAAAACTTTTTGTGTGCATGTATCAGACCAAAGCTAGGCCTGAAGCTAATTTTGCTTGTTTACAATCATATATAAACCTACCTCGCAGGCCACAAGGGATAAAGACAGATCTATCTCTCCAGCTCGGCCTGATTTACAAAACCACTCTCCTCCCAGTAGGCACACATCTGCATCCCTCCTGTATTTTTACTTTCTACTTCTCTGTTGTTTCATCTCTCCATCTCTTCACACTTGTCCAACTCACTCTTTCTCCTCATCCCATTCTGCCCTTGATCTTAATTAACACAGCAGAGTCCTTAGCTCAGTAAATTGTAATGAACACCAAGGGAAAAGAACTGCCACAAGGTAACATATCCACAGATATATCCATACGGATATACAGAGATGTAAATAAACACATGCAAATCTTCCCCCACTCTATACGGAATCATATGCAAGCACATACACCCAAAGATGAAGACAAGGGAGCACAAACTGCACGCAACTAGCTATGCTACAAATTCTCTGGCCTGTCAAATTTACTGCTTTTCCTTGTTTTATACTTTTTTAAAACTGAATATCTTATGAGAGAACAAACTACACAAGACGTTATCAAGGAAACAATTGGCAGCATCGGTTTTGATGGCATTAGTCCTAATGAAAAGATGTTACATAACCATTCTCTATTGAAAGCTCTCCATGTAATATTCAGCAGAAACTGAAAATGCTTGTTACAGGAATTTAAAAATAAATTCTAATAATAATTCTTTTATAAATAAATACATATAATATACATAAACCTACTCTGAACATGTGCAAAGAAACTTGTCATTACATAGTAACCACAAAAGAACATCTAACCATAGTATTAGACATTACAATACATCTCAAGACCAAGAATTTTGATTCAGATATTTGTTTTTTGTTTTTAGTTGTCTTTGTTTTTTACGTTTTTATGGGTTGAGTCAGGCCTGATCTCCTGAGGAGCATATTGCTACTTCTCACGTCAATGTATTCCTTCTTTTCTCTCCCTCTCAGTCTCAGAGATTTATGTTTTCTACTCCACTTTTCGTTTATGTTTCTTGCAGACATGCAAATACAGTCATGTACACACACATGGTAATTAAAGTCTTTGCAAACACACACTCACACATACAGAGAAACAAAGAAATTAATATATTTCACGCTACATGATGGATGTTACTGACTTGGACAGATATGCAGAATTTGCATTTTCTTCTCAAATATCAGTAGAAGGTTCTGACATAAATTACACATTACATGTGCAGACAAATACATTTTCAGAAATCCATTATAACAAACACACAACAGTCAGAAGTGGAAGAGCTCAATTTGTTTGACTGGACAGTAACAACCTTATTAAATTCTCAAAGAGGATTCTGGGAAAAGAGGATCGTAGACAGAGACACGTAAGCGGAGGATGATACGCGTGGGACTGAAACATCCATCCTAATGATTTGTAGTGGAAAAAAGGGTTTTTGATGTGGGCTGGCTGCCTGAAGATGGTTTGCCATTGTCAGTCCTAATTAATGTATATGCTGAGAGACAAGTTGGAGATCTTTTGACAGCCTCTCTGTTCACATTAAAATATTCAGGCACGTGTACACTAACACCTAAAGGTATTCTGTCACTTTCTGCTACTCATACATACACGTAAGAAGTAAGTTTAAATGCATTCGTTTATTCAACAGGGACAGTGTGCAATAGATGTATTGCACATGATATACCAACACTGTGCACATTCGTTTTGTTGTACATATACAATGTACAGTACATTATAATATAAAAATTATAATCTCATATAATACCAATATATATTGAAACTAATACTAATATTGTGGGGCTTTCTTTCCACGCTTTTGTGGTTGTAATGGAAAAGGCAGTTAGACCAAATTTATTTTGCGGAAAACACAACCATTTCTGAAAAACATGACTCACCCTCACTTTAGATTTAAAATTTTGCTGAAGATGACAGCTTGCAGAACAAACTAAAAGCAGCAGAATTTTCTACTGTGCTATAAGCCCATGAACAATAGTGAGAGGTATGGATAGAGAAAGGTAGAGAGGTAGTTAGGGAGGACAGAGGGAGGTGGAGGTTGAAACCTGGTAAATTGTGTGGATAGAGAAATATAGAAAACAAAAGAGACTATACTGAGTGAATGTAAGACAGGTGTAGCACAGGTATGTGTGTGTGTGTGTGTGTAAACAATATTTGGCGGTGTATATGTGTAGTCAGAGTACATCTCCTTTATTATTTATTCATGGCAGCCATCTCCCTTCCTCTGTGCCCATCAGAGCTTTTACTTCCTCTTCTATTTACTGATTCCCACACTCCTTTCCATCACTGCACTCTTTCAGGGGAGCCAAGACCTTTCTGCCCTCCTCTCTCCTTGTCTCTAGTGGGCCTCTGTCCTCTCCTCTTTAACTGATTCCTACTATCGTTTTGTTTTCCTCCTTTATTCTACAGTAACCTCTCTGCCCTGGTTTATTAAAGCTCTCTCTTTTTATCTATCCATCCCTCCATCTCCCAGAAGAGAGTTTCTTTCTCTTCCATACGTCCCTGTATGCTCCTTTTTCCAATCAGTCAGCCGTGGGCTTGTTGTGGAAGATGCACACGTAGGATGTCAGGGGAGCACATATGTGTTTGTACAGTGTATGTTGGGATGTTGGGATAGTGGGATGTTGGGAAGGGTGGGTAGTTGTCTCTACTCTCGCTGCCTCATCATGTGGCTCATTAACTCCAGATACCAGGCCTTATGCAGCTCCACCCGTGAAATCCAAGTCAACACACACACACACACGCACACGCACCCACACACACACACACACACACACACACACATATTCTCTTACTCACACAAAACCATAGTAAGAGGAGAGAGAAGCTCAAAGTCTACTACACTATGACCTGCAGCAGTGGACACTTCAGAGGCGGTGAGGAAAAAGGGTGCGAGAAGGACGAGAGGTGGGAGGGGGAATAAGAGAAGCATAGAAAAAGAAAGCCAAGAGGGTCTGCTTTGAACACATCAGACGAGCAAAAAAAAAAAAAAAAATCTTCCTTCCTTTTAGCTTCTCCATTTTGCAAATGCTCCTCTCCTTGCCTCTCCTCTCCATTCCTGGGATCTTTTTTATTCTCCCCCCACCCCTCTCATCTCGCCATCCTGTGATCTATTGGTGCATGAAACGCAGAAGAATACTATGGACGTGAAATGAGTGCTGAGTTGAGGCCTATGTGAAAGTATGTGTGCTGAAGGTGCACATATCTGACTTAAGAACACAACAGGATTTAACATCTCTATATAAAAGTGCATTATGTGTAAGTACTACCTCTCTTTAAAAGGTTTTGTCAGCATTTTGCGACTACATCTTAAAACTCCTTCACTCACCTTTCTCCCAATCCCTCTCTTTCTAATCTCTTTCTGCTCAGCAGACCTCCACTTGTCCTCACATCACTTTGCTCATCTCTCCTCTACTCACTTTTAATCTCTTTTCGTGAAAAATGAGCTATATAAATAAATTTGACTTGATTTAACACTACCCCAACCTCTAAACTGTGCTCTCTCCTTCCTTCCCCTTAAAGTGCTGTCTCTCTCTCTCCTCTCCAGTGTGGAGCATGATTTTCGACAGCAGGAGGTACGCTTACTGGGGGTAATGGAGGCTCTGGAGGGGGAGTATGATGTGCCTGCCCCCACTCTGAACAAGCCCACGCTAGCTCCTTCCTCTTCCAACCGCCCAAACACTAAGGCCCGTGTCAAGAAATTTCGCAAGAAGTGTTTCTGGTGGCTGTAAAGCTTTGGGGAAAACCCACAACTACCTTTCTGGCCATATGGCACATGAGTGATGATTATATTTCAGGAGAACAGAGACCCCAACATTTTGGAATAAAGCATCTCTCTCATGGTCCCGTGGGCATGTTTAAGTGTCATTAAAATCAACTGGAGCATTCCTGTAAATGGCACTTTTTCCACAGAAATCCATCGTCAGCTCTGAAAATATACACCAGGGGACCAGTTAAAGAAAGAGGAAATGCAAGATGGAGGAAGGACAAGAGGACCAAAAGAGCAGCTGAACTTTCCTCTCAGATGTGTCTAAGAGGGAGATCAAGATCACTATGACCTTCTCTCTGTGGAATCCAGACCTCAGCGACTGATTTGTGATTAACTTTAAGTGAGAATACTGTTTTCTCATAACAGTTCTGTAACAGAAAAATGAAGCATTAACACTTTGGATGACAGACGGGTGTACTGTTTGTCACTTGGCTGAGTGGTTGTCTAGACAGATGGACAGATGCATGATCGGAGACATGCCAAGACGGATTCACGCCTACAATAGACAATGAATCTTCAGTTTCAACAGTTTTTGGCTGAAGCAATAAGCAGGGAAATCGGAACAATTTTTGAAATCCAAGGAACTAATGGGAATACTGTGTCTTTGGATGGCTTGATAGCCAAAATTTGAATGTAGCAGCAACTGAACAGCAAAGAGGATACAAGTGGGAAACAAGATGATGAGCTCTCTGGAAACAGAGCTAGCTCACTGGATGGATATCAGGCTTTGGGAGTGTGCAGTGGAGATTAAAAATTGTATAAAGAATACTTAAGAGACAATGTGATAGGCAGCTGATCACAGACTGACAGGCCGTGTCAGATAATTTCAAATTCTGTCAACGTTGTCTGACAGAGTGATTGATTCTCCCCTTTATCAACATCCAAAATGGAAGTGTTTTGATGTAAGCTCAATCTTGTTTCAAGGATTTTGACACAGTCACATACACGTTCATGCAAACACACACACATAACATACTCACTGAAACAAAAGCAAGAACTCTGCGCACACACACATTACACAGTACAGGATACTCATACTGTACACACACTTGTGAACCAGTGCAAACTAGGGGTAGACCAGTTATCACTTCACAGTTAGTTATTGGCTTGTGTTCATGTTTCAAATATGTATCAATATTTGCAAAGTCTGAGCGAATAAAAAACAAATTGTGCAGAAGAATGCCCTATTGTTGTGCAACATATGGAGACCACAAAACCATCCGTTTCATGTGATTTAGCACCCACCAACTGTGACTTTCTACAGTTTCACAGTGAGTACATGCAGTAAATTGTCTAGTAAAATCAAAACAGATTTTTTGAAAAGTTATTCCCCAATCATCTTGTTTACACATACATTTAATATACAGTAGATAATCATTTCCATATCTAGCATTTGTTAAAGCTAGCTGGTTAATTAGGCCACAACAGAGCAACAAAGATCAATGCTAAAAACATACAATCTCACATAAATATCAAAAAACATTATCAGGTCAAGGTATGTTATCCCATTCAAAAGTGCAATTTTAACTAATTAAACAACGCCTTTGTAAAACCATAACCAATTAGTAAAAGAATATCATACTATATCACAAACTATATATTGGCAGACATGCCTTTCATCGGAAATGAAATCTTTTAAAAAAAAAAAAAAAAAAAAATGTATGGGTCTATCCCAGTTGCAAACATACACTATTATTTTGCACACACACACACACACATACACACACACACTGCTTAGTTTACTGCAGTTTAGAGTGTATCCACTAATCTCACAAGGTCGTACTTCAGCTGCCTCTGGATGACACAACTTAGAATCCTGGATGACACCAATCTTACTAATTAAAGGTGGAGTCAGCAAATGTGGAGAAAGATCGTGGATATTTGGTTTCAGCACATTAGCATGTGCCAGATTTACCGCCCCTCTCACTCCCACTGCCAGCTCCCCCCCCACCACCATCTCTCCTTCTCCTCCCCTCGCTCTTGTCCTGTGCACAAGCACGAATGCCCCCTGTTGCTGTTGGCTGGAATGGTGTATTTCCCATTTACAGAGCGAGGGCTGTGTACAAACACCAGGTTTTTTCAGCGTGTACACAGAAAGTACAGGTAGCAGACTGTGAAGGGATATTTGCTGAATTGGACAAAAATTGTACTGAATGAGAATCGCTAACTGCACCTTTAACTATAACACTCTGAGCTCCTACAATGTCACTCCCCCTGATCTTCCTCTTCTATGTACAATAAAAGTGTGTATTTTAAACAAAATGTGCTGTTGTTGACATACTTTGGGTTTCAGAATAAGACTGCATACCAGACAAGGATTTTTCCGAGCCGTTTTACTACTTCAAAGACACACTAAGGTTCTGCAATGCTTGACTCGTCAGTTTACAGAAAGTCAAGTAGATACAGAATGGCGCTTGTATGTACTTACAATTAGGGCATGCTCTCGACCCATTGTGATGACCGTCTGGTTGATGGTCCTCAGCAGAGACACCACAATGTCCTGGATATGTTGAAATGTTTCTCCCTGAGAAAGACAGAGACAGAAAGCATAGTAAAGCAAAGAGAATGACAGAGAAGGATGGAGGGGAAAAAACAGACCAAAAAAAGAAGATTGTTAGACTTCTTCAAGTGAAAACACACATGCATGCAGAACAGAGACCCGTCAGGTTTTGTTTGTGCAGCCACTTCTCATGCAGTCTCCTTACTGTGAAGACTGTGAAGTTTGCACACATGTAGTCCAAAGCTTCACTCAGACTCTGAATGGATGGATGGCACACCAGATGAAACAAGAAAGAGAATATGGTTTTCTGTATCTGAATTTATACTTTACTTTTTAGAAAATCAGCCTCACCAGAACATTCAGTTAATCAACTCCAGTGTGGACATTTCCTTTGAAGCCACTGTGCTGTCATGTTGCTTTACTTCATTTGAACAGGGGGAACAAAGGGGATAAGATGTAGAGTCTGTGTCTACTTGTCTTTCAATTCAAATTGATATCTGCAGTGGTGTTGTTAGGCATTAAGACAACATCATGTAATTTTTTTACCTTAAAATAACCTTACATTTTTGATGCAGCACTGGTTTATGATAGAGTGGATGGTGCCTCTTTCATTCCCACTCTGTGCTCTGTACTTGGTTCTTGCACAATGTATGGATGATCTCCCATGTGAGGTGCATAATGCTTTATGCCATTAAGTCACACAACACCAACAAGGTGACTGATATTGGTGAAAATAAATCATATTTTATGGAGAAAATGTTTTCTGGTTTCCCCTTACGTTACATCCTCTGGCATCTGCCTCAACTCTGTAAATACACAGTTTCCTGATGGACTGTAAAGTAAATTGCTGTGAACAGTAGCTGCTGTTAGCTAACCCTTAGGCATGGTCAGACTGGGCACTGGTGCTGGTGTTTACACTTGTAGCACAGGAGTTTTTGACTGCCAGGGGGAGGAGGTTTTTAGTCTCAGGATGGGTAGAATGCTGGCAGAGAGCAGTGTCAGTCTCATCCCAGAAACAAATCTGGGAGAGTGGCCAAAGTAGCTGGGCTCAGCAGCCTTTAGCAGACTTAATGGCAGAGGTGAAGGTGGACGCTGACAGAGGAAGCTAAGAAGAGAAACTAAGCAAGAGGTCACCGGACAAAAGTTAATCTTTCAGTTGTTTGCGAGAGCTTTGTGAAATAAAAGGCTGCGAGACAGATGCTCATCTGCATTTCTTGGACTAGTAAGTAATATTAGCTGGCTGCTATGTCTTATGTTGTTGCAGTTGCTTGATATTTGGCTGTGTTAGAAAAGTGGTTGACACGCTAGTTTTTAATTAATACACCCAATAACACATGTACAGCTGTCCACATTTACATTTACATAAACTAATATTATACTAATATACTAATACTAATACTAATATTTGGAACTCTTGTAAATGTTGAGACGACACAATGAGACAGACTCGATATACATAAATCCTCTCTCATGGTATATGTACTTTTATGTAACACAGTTGAAAACACTTTTCTATTTACCTTGAATTAATTAACATTGAACATAAAAATCTGTCAATGAGAGAAAAAACAGAAATCAGATTGTATAGAGAAATGAGGTCTAATTAAGGACACATAAAAATAGGCCAAATGACTCTCTCACAAGTAACCATGCATATGTAAACCATGTACCGTCACAGGGTCAGGGATTCATGCACACAGGACATAACACAGACACACACACAGACAAAGACACACAATGCTACAGTGAATTGGTGAATGGAGGCTGACTCTGACTTGCCTGGGGGCAGTAACTCACTGGTGAAGCATCTGCCACATCCAAACACACCTTTGCATTACTGCTCCAGGGAGTGTGTGTGTGTGTGTGTGTGTGTGTGTGTGTGTGTGTGTGTTTGAGTGTGACCCAAATATGTGTGTATGTCCTTGTATGAGCTGATCAGCAAAGCATAAAACAAAGTGGGAAGGTCCAAAAATAACAGAAGTAGGTAAAAAGGACTCAAGTTCAAAGTTTCAAACACACCACTCTGTTTTTCTCTGTGTGACTATATGTGTGTGTGCTAGCCTGATGGCAGATAATTTGAAGGATCTGATCAGAATAAGGTAGGAAAGATTACACCACATTAAAAACACTGACTCACAGCTACAGGACACAGAAAAGATAAAATATAACAGCATGTGTTTCAGCTCGGATACCATTTTAATTTCATACCCCAAACTCACACACACACACACGTGTGTAGTTAAGGTTGAGGCGCAGCTGTTGATCCCAATAAGCCTAAATCTTTCTGGCTCACTGTAGGTATTTTGGTCTCCTAGAAAGACTTTCTCAGACAGTCGTCGCAAAGCAGGAAGATGAGAGATGAGACAGAATGATCCCTCTCTCTCCTGCAGCAGGCAAGGCATGTGGAAGTTGATACTCTGTTCATTTATTCCAGTCTGCAGATAGACTGGTTTATCGTCTCGACTGGCAACATGATATATATATAAAATAAAAACAGAAAACATTGTTTTGGGGTAGGGGATAGGAAAAAGCAAGAAAGCTCTGGCGAGACATGTCTCTCTCTGTTAGTATTCTCTCTTTATCACACACATATGAATGCAGCTGCATCCACAAACAAAAGTTACTTGTAAATTCTACACAAACTCTCCCACAGATATGAGCATCTGTCTGCCGTGCCGTCTTTGTCTTCTGTCTTTGTCTCTCTCTTTCTGTATCTCTTTCCAATTTGGAGACATCTGTGGTGTGACAACTTAATCAGGTACCACCCAGAGCGAGGAAAAGAGAGATGGGTGAAAAACAAAGGAGAGGATGCAGAAAAAAAAGAGGTGGAGGGTGAGGAGGTGAGGCTCTCCCTTCTCTTCTTCTGTTATTTGCCCTCCATCTGTTTTCCCGTCGCCCTCTTCCAATTCCATCAATGTCATCTCTCTAGTTCCCTGTATTGTTTCCTTGTAAAATCCTTCCACCTTATTGTCTATGAAACAAACATTTTCACCTCCATCTGTTTCGCTGTTACTTCTGTGTGCTGCTTTTCCATTCATTCATTCTTCCTGCGTGGCCATAAGCACTTTTCATTTCCGCTTTTCATCCTTCCCCCGACAATCTCTGTCATGATACACATTGTGTACACACATTGTCTGGGTCTGGGACAGTGTCTGGGTTTTTCCTAAAGGCTGTGCAGAAGTGTTATGGCCAAGGTCCTGCATGTGCATTAATTATACTATGTGGAGTCTACAGTAAGAACACACACACACACACACTAGGAAGTATGTATGTTTTTTAATTCGACTGCAATGTTTGTACCTTAGGAAGTACATTTATATTTAGAATGAAATATCAGAGCCAATACTCACTCTGTGTCTTTAATGTTCAGTATACGAAATAATATAATAAATAATACAGTGTTTGTTTGTGTGTATACACTTATATGTCATCCAGTATTAGACTTCTGTCCTCATGTCGTTTGATATAAAGCCTGTATGAGGCTGTGCGTCACTGGTTTGTAGTCTCCACATTATTTTATTGTATCCGTCATGTCCTTTTGACACTCCGCCTGCTTTCGTTTTTATACCTCAACCGGCACAAATTTGTCTCATCAAATTCACTCCACTCCATTCATTAATTCTCTCTCTGCTCTCACTGTCTCTCTTCTCTTGGCTCATGCTTCATTAGTGTTATCCAAATAAATAGAGCTGGAAAAAGGCCATACCTTCACTTCAAAGACTCAGCAGGCTGTCAACAACTTGCAGGAGCAATTAAAAAGCCCTCGGCTGGATACTGGTGATGTATTTGCTCTGTGTGTATGTGTGGGCATTAAAGGTGTTTAGTTCAGGAGCTGACTGGATTTCGTTTCGATAGACTAACATGCAACATGCGTGAAACAAAATCAATTAAATTCTAATTGGTCAAGGCCTGCTTCATTGCACAACTGGATGACTGAGGACAAAACAGCTTAAGGCTATTTACTCTACTCTTTGGACAAGACAAGTTTCACTTGGGTGGTTTGAAGCTCAGGGGTCGTTCAAATTCATCCAGTGATTTTTAATTCATGGGCAGGATAATCTTTACCCTAACACTTATTATTCTCGAGTTACCAGACCTGTTCATCATTTGATATACGCAGACTGACCTCAACAATGTAAGAAATAAAGAAATAAAAGAACTGAGGTGACAATGCGGAGAGAAAGAAAGACGTGAGAGCTTGGCATCTTGCTTCAATAGAAGCTATGAATGGCATTTTGTCGTGTTATATGCAACGGCATGGAACAGGTTGTCCTTGAGCAAGGTCAAAAACATATTTGTTAACGGGCACTTAACCTAGCAATTGTACCCGAACCATGATCATATGTAGCAGATCGGATAATCGGATCATCAATAAGTTTTCAGTGCAGGTCGGATTTACTGAATTATGTGTTCTTTACTACAGACAAACTTGCTGTGTGTCTCACCACATTTTCCCTACTAAGGACTTCCAGGATGTTGTTGAGCAGCTCCAGACTATTTCTTCTCTCATCATGAGGCCCATCAGCCATAGTGACCAGTGCCCCGCTCAGCTCCCGCAGCATCATGGGTAACAACACATCACGGCACTCTGTGAAACAAAACAAAAAACGCACATGGTGACAGGTTCAATAAGCAGAAACACAATAATAAACATGCACACAAACTAGGTGTCACTCTGAGAAAGAAAACTTTCCAGTCAGTGAGAAAAATTGGATATTGTGAGACAGTGTACGCAAGAGTGATGTTGTATTTACTTCTTTTAGGGCAAGGCTCTGAAAGATAAGAATGCTTCAAACGCAAACAGTCACAACATCAGTATTTTCTTTAATGTGTTTCCTCTCTGAAAAACCCGGACTGAACATCAATTGGTGCAGCACCTGTGGAGACAGCTGTGCCCACACATCTATGAGTGATGATGCCACTGCACCCTGAAGAGGAAATTCAACCTTAACCCCAGACTGCACAACGGAGAGATATCAATCAAGTGTCTATTTACAGTTCCATGCATGTCTGCTGCTCTGTCAGCCACACAGTCAACACATCAATCACCATGGCCTAACATTTTCTCTTCCCCATCTCTCTGATTAATCCTAATCCTTAGTTAATTCATGTGGTAATTTGGCCACAGATGCAATACATCATCCATAATTGCATCCATAAAAGATTATGTCAAACTGAAGAGCACTAAAATGATTGTATTAATGTTAAATATATACATAGTCAAAACTACTGTACATTCGGTTCTATTTTTATACTACACACATGGTGTTTAACGCTCTATAAATTCTTTATGGACATTAGATGGTCACAGCTCTTCTATGGGGGTTGCCCAAAGTCATTCTAGGAATTAGAGGGAATCACTGAGGGACTAAAATAATGCAGAAAGTATTGTAGTGGAAGGGGGACTAAGTACTCAAGCAGACCTGAGTAAATTAAAGGATGTATGTGAGGCTTTGCACCTTTCCTTAAGAAGAGAAGATCAAAGATCATTTTTATGTTGCCTTGAGTTTTCAGATTGATGAATTTGTTTATTTGATGTCCCACAATATCCTCAGTGCACCAACAAGGAAGAAAAACAGAAAAACAGAAAAACAGTGCTCCCTTTCAGCTGCAAACAAGAATAATATTCAAACGTAACACTTCTAACAATCTGCTTCAAAAAAAAAAATACACTTCCACTTCCACTACAAACTTTTCATCTTATTTGCTGTCACAAAACAAGGCTTCTAAAAATGTACAGTGTTCTGTGGACATATGATGATTTAACGATGAGACTGGCCATTTGATTAGGTACGCTCTGACAGCTTTATTGATTTTTAAGAAAGCCATCCTACCAAAAGTCTCCTCTGATATTGTTTAGAAGTCTAAGGCTACAGTATATTGATTAAAATAGATACTACAGGTCAGAAATAAATGATGCAATCACAGATGCGTATAATCTAAGAAAACTGTGATTTGATCCTCGATATTTTTTTCATCATGTCTACATGTTCTTACCCTTCTTCATCTTCTTCTTGCTCCATCTTTCTGCCCCCGACCCCCACCTCAACTTCCTATACTCCATTCCTCTCTTGTAGCCGCAGGTAGACGGAGCCCATTAAAAGCTCATTTGGGCTGATGCTCGTTAGTTTCATTATTAACTGAGCCAAGCCTGCACGCCTGCTGAGTGGACCCTCATCACAACACTCACTCAATCACACAAACATGCAGAGAGGGGTAAATGCATGAGTCACCAAATGCCCTTAATGAATAGAGGAAGGACAAGGAGAGGAAGACGGAGGAGGGGCCTAGACAGGTGGAGGAGCTTGACATACTACTTTAGTTTGTCATTCAGTTCAATTTAGCATGACGTATAATAAACAACTTGAAATGAAGAGATCCTTTTGTCAGAATTAAAGAAGATAAAACAGGGATGCCTCCGGGTCTGTGCCCTTTAGAAAGATAGAGGATGGCTCTGTTTTGAGTGGAAAGTGCTAAATCTCTTTAATACATCAAAGCATAAACTAATCATCTTGTGTCCTTTCAGATAGAGAAAACAATGAGTGTTTTATAGCAGTATTGTTGCGTGTGGGGTGCATGGAAATTAATCCATCTGCCTTCCTGGGGCTGGATGTAACGTGCAACCTATGGAGAGCTCAATTTCCTGGTGAAATGACCCCAAAGCTACATGCATTTATATTTCTACAGATCTGAAAAACAAACCCCGTTGATATTTTGAGGTGGTTCGAGGGAGACAAAGCAAAATAGAGAGCAGGTGGGACGGGTTGAAAAGGTAACCCGTTGAGTGAAAGAACAGGAAGATGAAGAACACATTGACTGAAGCACTGTCACTGCACACTGATTTTATCACAGCGTAATAGCGACATGTTGGACAAAAAGCTCCAGACGGCAGCTGAACTTAATTTTATTTCCCATTTCATTGTGGTTATTTTCTAATTAAAGACAACTTTCAGCAACAACAACAGGAGGCACACTCACATTTTATGTACCATAGACTGCTGCAATTTCATTTTCCACAATGACACAATCTGGTCGACCTTTCTACAGGGCATGCCGACACTGGAAGTGTTTATATTTTCCCCTAGTTTGAATAGTGATGGAACAACCACCAGAGACTCATGCTTCCTGGACACTCTCTGTATAACCTGCACTCCTCTTGGGGCTTTTGTTTGCAGAGTAAAACACACATTAGTTCAGTCAGCGGCTGTTTCTCATCTTAAAATTCAGAAAACTTATTGAAATCTATAAACACTCCCAAAGCCTGCTCATCTTCAGATTGGTCAGGGCTGGGATTGTCTGTTTTGATTTTATTTAAGTTCCCCTTCCCTTCAAAAGGCCTCTTGAGATCCTGAATATGAGCATAAAAAATGATGAAGTACAGGCTGCCTCGGTAATGCTTCTCCAGACTCTGTGGCAGTCACTGATGTGGAACAGCGCCTTTAACTTTGCAGGTATTTCTCAGCACCTTGCCTGGCCTGGAATAACATCAGGAATGCTAATATCTGCTGCTTCAGCCTCAAAGGTGGCCTTCTCAGAGACTTCTTTGAACTGCACCACGGTCCTCCAGGTTTTCACTCTTGTAAAAACACCTGCTACAATGATGTGGAGGTCCCAGGTTTATCATCATTCTCTAAGAGGGCATTTGAAATTATTGCTATTTCAACTTCAATTTCTATAACACTTGCACTGCGGTGCGGCACTGTCGTTAACTGTACACTCTCTGTGAAGAAGTTTGTACCAACGGAGAGATCTTCAAAAAAACTTCCACAATAATGAATAAGTGACTCCTCACAATGGATCACATCAGTGATCCAATCAAACATGATGGATGCCTCCTACATTTCTTCTCAGACTTTTTTTTTTTTTAAAGAGATATTGCAAGAGCACATACTGTGATTTTGGGGATTTTATTTCTTGACTGAGTCATCATATTGGCTGAGTCTGAACCTGAACTGAAATTTTACCTCATTTAAACTAGAGGCAAAATTCAATTAACAATAATAATTCCCCTTGCACAAAAGCAAAATGCTTCCTCATATCTGAAGATTCTGCCATTGTATCCTCACTCCTGGCTGTCTTTCACTCATGTGCCCCAACTCAGCACTTTTAAATCCAGGTTAAAAACTTTTCTATTTTCACGTGCTTATGGCTGAGCTCTTTTAAAGAACTTTTAAAGAATTTCTAATCATAATCCAGTGATTCGTTTATTGTTTTAAATTGTTTTCAAATTTGCTATTTTAATGATTTTAAATGACATTCTGATGTTTTTAATTAAATGTTCTTCTCTTTTTAATTTTTTATTTCTATTGCTATTGCTTGTCTTAATGTCAAATGTTTTTCCTTGCCTCTGTAAAGCACTATGAATTGCCTTGTGTACGAATTGTGCTATACAAATAAACTTGCCTTGCCTTGCCTATGTGTGTGTGTGTCTCACTTTCTATTTCTATTCTTTGCGGTAGTCCTCTATGTGCAATGCAATCTGCTTCCTCTCCATCTAAATCTTGTCTTGTCGTTTCCCATCTTGTTTTTTTCTCTCTGTTGACCCTTCTACCTCTTATTTAACATGTCCCCTCTCATTTTAGGTAAAATTCATTTCAACACAAACTTTCAGTAATATATCAGCAATTTGCCACCTAATAAGTGATCCAACAAATCAACAGCTTTGTGTTATCACAGTCTTTTTAACCTGCCTTCTCAGTGAATATAACACATGTGCAATGTGGTCTAGATCTGCACTGGACTGAGTCTCTCTTACAGAACTTCTTTTCAGGCTGCATGCAAATCCGGCATATTTTGTAGGGATTGGCAGAGTCTAACCCCAGTCATGGCCCTAATCCTATAACCTTAAACCATTTTTGCAGAGGTCTGTTTGTTGGAACTTGCTGAAGGCTACTTTGTATCAAAGTAGCCAAAAAATAGACACTGCCTGAGAAGCTCAACTAAAGGCAAGGGTTTCGGGGTGACAGGGGAGATGAAAGGGAGAAACTGTGCAAAAGACACCAGAGAAAAGGCCAAAAAAAATGCCTCTGAACTGATGCAGTCGTTGCTTTTTGCTCACAGGTTTGATATAACATAATTATGAAAAAAACTTTTACAAACTAATTCAAAATGGAAAAGGTGCAACTTGACATACGACTAAAATTAACATTAGTGAATGCACCAAAGGTTGCACATCCCTGTGCACACTTGTTTCTATGTTCCACTTGCCTGTGTGATTTAGTTGTATGTTCTGTGTTGTAGCCTGCGGTGCAACAATGCAGTAAATCAATTCAGCTTTGCTGTGGAAGAAAGTTTCGCCAAAAGGTACTGACAGACAAATGGAAATTGAGGTCTTGAGGCAAACACTGGGATGCATTTTAACTTTTTCTCATCTAGCTTTCACCGTGTGCAGATATACACACTTGTTCAAAGAGACAGAAAGACACACTTGTTCAGAGGAAGAGGAATACACACAGGTGCTCACGCACAACACACAACACGTTCAAAACGTACACAGACGATGCTTCAAGTACTCATCTATATTCAATGGAAATGTCTGTTTATTCTGGCTGTAATCTCCCTTTGATTATTAATACCAATGTGTCTCTGTGTGCCCAAGTGTGAATTGTCCTTTTCGTGTCTGATTTGGTGCTTCAACGCTATTTGATGTGTAAGAACTGAAATCTTTTTGTGCCTGTGTGAGAGTGTGGTTATGTGTTTGGGTTACCAAGTTTGGGAGAGCAGACAGCCGCCAGTGCTGGCAGGCCACCGCAAAGAGAGCAGCTATGATGGCTCAGCATCCAGCTCATCTTTTCTCTGTTCCATTTTTTTCCAATTTGACAGCCAAACACAATAAACTATAGCACATGATAATGAGATGCAATCTCCGTTTCTAAGAGGCATGTAAATCAGGGGCGTCGTCCCCTTTTTTCTTATCCCTCTCTCTCTTTTCCCTCCCTTTGGTTGTCGTGCCTTGCTTTCAGGAAGATAGAGTGATAGAAAAGATGATAATGAGGAGGTTTAGAGGCGCAACGACAAGTAAATCTTTCGAGTTGAGAGGGGGTTGGGACCACGCCAACTGTCTTCCTGCTTGGTGATGACTAAATATCTCTCTCAGCAGGTTTTTCATCTCTCCGTGTCACTGTGGGTGTCTCCTCTCATCCAGTCTCCCTCCATCCTCCATTTGTCTTCCTCCCTCCTTCCTCACTTTTCTGTTGCTCTATCTTTAAACCCCATTAGAAATTTAAAGTCATACATTTCCTCTGTTCATATTTGGGTTGTTCCTATCCCACCCAGGCTGTTGGTCTTTTTTTTAAATCACTGGTTCGATTTGGTGTCATAGTAAAAATATATTTGACATGTATGATTTGTAAAAGCAAGCAAGCTGTCACAACATGGTTTACTGGGGTAATATATTTTTCATAGACCTGCATAAAATTGTCTATGTGAATATTGTGAGTGCCACCCAAAAATCCTAGGCCGATAAGTTACAGATGATGGAGTGCACTATTGAATGATGGTGATACACACAGTAGATATGATGCCTGAAAGTGCATTTTTCACTGTGATGTTTGCTGTGATGTTGATAATATCTGGCACAGAACAAATACTGTCAGCAAAACCAAAGTAAACACAATCACAGTAAAGGGTTCTGTCTTGAGTTTAATTGCTTCTCTTCATGTTTTCTTTAAGTGTACACACACGCACAGACACACATCTAAAAAAATCTGAACCTGACAAGAAATTAAGAACAATAGAGATGCATAACACCATGTAGGTGTTGATATTTGCTTAATAGCCCAGACAGAACTGGGCATGATTGTCATGTTTACCACTTAAACAAAGATTTGTTGTGAGACTAACAAGCACAAGATACTGCTGTTACTGTTCAGATAATCCCCTGAGTGTTGCTTGTAGGTGCAGCTTTTATTTATTTCACACTGTCTTTCATGGCCTGTGAATTATCTTTCTTTCCACTTGTCTTAGTCACTGTCTGAGTCACCCACTAATTGCCACCCCTCATCTTTGCCTTCCTCCTCTGTCTCCCATATGACTATTAAATTGATTGACCAATAAGTCTGTTGCTACAGCATTTTTTATCAATTTAACCAAGGCAGATCAATGGCAGATCAATGTCTCACAGTGAACATCTCACTGCTTTGACTGATGGGCATGCTTACTCCCAGTGTCTTCTAATAGGGGAGTAATATATCACAAAGCTGCCGGCTCTGTTTACCCCTTTATCTGATTTCAGTTTTTAAATCCTGCTTTGTTGTAATTCAGATTGGATAACAGGATAAAAACACAACTGTGATTCACATGCTCAGTCTGTAAATCTTTATTCACTTATTCTTTATATTATCTCCAATTTCCTGAAGTGTTGAAATCATTTGTCGTAATATCTTCAATGCCATCCACTGCATAATGACCCAGTGTCCCAACGGGGATCATTAAGCTCTTAACAATCCCAGAAATGTTATTTTGCTGTAACCTGAGAAACATATAAAAGAAAACCGCCACTTAGCCGCCCAGTGGAAAGCTATTAAAAGCACCAAGCAGTTTTGTCAGGTTGCGTGTGTCTCACATCTGTACCAAATTAAATTAGTAAGTGAGTGTGTTTATACACTGACCATTGTATCCCTCTACTGTTCTTGTCTAGTATCCATTGGGACCAACCAACAGACACAGACACATGGATCAGAATATAAATGAGATAGAAGGAAAGTGTGAGACAGAGGCATTTCCCAAAATGATTAAACTCCATTCACTTTGCTCCATTAGTCTCATCCATCCCTCTTTTCTCCCATTGTTTCATCTACAACTTCCCAAACTGCAGTCTCTGCAGACTCTACGATCTTCTCTCCCTCTCTGTCTCTCTCATTAACCTTGTGCAACAATCAACCCACAGCTCTACAGTGAGCAGAGCTATATTGGGTCAGCCTGTACAACAACAGTCAAAAATCATTTATGGCAGATGGCTCTGCTGCTGTCAAACAACCAAACCCATATTAACACACACACACACACACACACACACCATTTCTTGTAGCCAATATATATTCATAATTCTCTGGCAGGTAGGTAGGCAGTTGCTGGGTGTTTGTGAATGTGATTTCGGTGCAGTTACTGTAAAGCGTGACATGAACCTTAATGTGATGTAACAAAAACTAATGTAATGCAACAGCATAAAATAATATATTACAGCAGGGCACAGGAGGAGGTAAGAAGAGGAGAGGAGAGGAGAGGAGAGGAGAGGAGAGGAGAGGAAAGAAGAGGAGAGAGCAGTAAACAAAAAATACTGTAGTTCATGAGGTGCAGAGTGGAGCAGAAACAGAACAGAAAGAGGCACTTTTCAGACAGCCTGAGGGGAACACAGCAGCCTATGACAATTTTGTTTTTTTGTGACTCACATGTCTGTCACTTAATATGGCTATATAACCGAGGACAGCATGTCGCCACATGGGGGTGGGGGCTTATTGGACCACCGAGCAACCTGATACTCACACATGCACACGCACCCTGAGCAGCAGTTGAGTTGACAGATTTGAAATTACAGCTAAACCAGCTGCTTTGAGAAAGGCTGGGAGAAATACATAACAATAAATCCAGGTCCCTTGTGGCACATGCAAACACTTGCTTACCCTCGGGGGAAGCCTGTTTATCACACACACCATCTTTCCGCCATTAAAAACATTGGCATTTAGTTAATGTAATATACGAACACAGCTTTGTATCAGACCACATGGAGAAAAAGAACTTAATTGGCTAATTGGTTTCTTGGAAATATCTAATCGAAAACTGTCTTAGAAGACAAACGTAGCAAACCACATTTAGTATCATTATAACTGAGGCCCAAAGTGACCTGTCACTAATGCTGATTGGTAGAGGATGTGCGGACAACTGAAATCACTCAGTGCTGATTAAATCCTGACAATAATAACTGTACAGCACATCACTCATCCATATTCATCAAGCGCTGACATGCATCTGTTAAGCACAGCGGGGGAAATACAGACATGGGTGTGAACAATGTCAACAATACTGTATAATGCTCGGCAGTAAAATGCAAGCAATTTTAGTAATGAGATCGCTGCTGTCTCTAGAGGCTGATGTGAACAATGAATAAAAAATGTTCTTCACAGGCAGTTTTCCTGATTTACTTTAATCTATTTCATATGCACTATAAGAGTGATATGACTACAGTCTTGTGTCCAGATATATAGATGGAGGACGGGAAATTGTAGCCTGGCTGAGAAAATACAGAGGGTTAGTGGAATGAATCATGGACTTTGACCAGCTTTGGAAAATGAGTGGGCAAACAAAATGACAGACTCATCCCTCTGTCCCTCTGCTCTTTGCTCTCCTGATTTCTTCTTCTTTTTTTCCTCCCTTTATCAGTGTTGATGCTCTCAATCTGTCACAGTGATTGCCTGACGGCATTATAATTCGACTAAACTGAGCCATAATGTTCCTCGGAAAATTTAATTTAGTCTCAAAACCAGATTAACCCATATGACAGGATGCACATGTGTATCTGCACAAGCATGCCAGCATCCATATTGGTGCATTGTGTGTGAGTTTGTGTATACAGTATGTGCTTGCCAAGATCCTTAATCCCAGGAGTGTTTGTTGAATAAATCAGGAATATTTTTGAGCTAGAGAAAAAACAAAAAATCCAATCCCTTCAAACACTGGATGCAACCCTGGATGAGAAAGCCAAACACATGGACAGGCAAAATCAGTTGGACACACATAGATATACATGCATGCATGCATGCACACATACATTCATTTCAGACAAGGGTTGGAGAAAAATTAATACATGTGACTAAGTGAAGGGACCTCCTTACAGAAATAGCAACTGCTTTCCTACTGAAAAACTGCAAAAAAAAAAACGACCTTACATACAACCATGTAACAATCTTACATACACACACAGTGTGTGTGTGGGACTTTTCCTGGGTTTTTGATTTATGTTCCTCCAAATACATGTTTACGATATTTTTTCAGAAAGAAGCAGATTTATTTAAACCAATTCTCATCCCGATTTAGTTTTTCCGCTCTTGAAAGTTCTGGTGTTTTCTGCTAAAAGAAAATGCTGACCAATGTAGTTTGCAGTAAACAATGTCCTCTTTCAATGAGGACAGCTCAGAAAATTTTCCAGTGAGGAAAGAAACTGTCATGCAGACGCAAAGGTGCAGCTCATTATGCACCTCCAAGTATTGTAAATAAAAATGAATAAATAAATAAAAAAATAAGCTAAAATATAGAAGGGTTGCATTGCATGTAGTACTTTTAGAATCCAAGTAAAACCTAGATTTTTGTATTTTTTAATCTGCTCTTTTATATCCAAAATAAATGCTCAGATTTTTTATACATTGTCAACATCAAAAATAATTATCCCTAAGATCATTGATCTCCTGTCTCATACTGACACACACACACACACACACACACACACACACCATCTCCTACACTGTCAGTGTCTTGACACTTTTCCCCCGAGAACGAGCTTGGCAGGCCTGCTCAGACAGACAGTCCAACAGACAGGTAGGGGTTATTAAATATGTATTGCAATGCAGTGATGGGACACCGGGGGCCATTAGCTATAATAAATATATAATTTAGCACTGCTGCATATTTCAGCCTACTGAGCGAATGGCACCCTATCATACAAGCCCTCTGATTAGCATCCCAATGCTAAAATGCATCTCAATTAGACCGAGTGTCAGCCCTCATTTGGCAAGGCAGGGATCAAAATAGAATGGACCAATGTATAAATGAAGGAAGAAATAAATACGCAGCATGCCAAGGGATGGAGAGGAGACACCGGAACGGCTATGTTTCTACGAACAGAATGCAGGTTTGCTGATAGATTGCATGTGAGCAGGCCTTAAACTTAAATCACTTTAGGACAGTTTAAGAGCAAAACGAGACCAGTCTCTTTCTTACTCTCACAAATTCTTATTTTTCCATCCTCCTGAGCCATTTTGTTCAGCACCACAATCCACCTGTCCCCTCCTCCCACTTTATCTGTCTCAAATCCCTTGTTCCGTCTTTTCCAACCAGCCTTTGTCTCTTCCCCACGCCTCTGTCATCCATCTTTCCGATCCCTTTACGAGTCCCTCTGCCCCCGCCCCACCTTTACCAATCATTTTGTCATCCGTCTTTCCTCTCATCCCAGTCTCAATTCCTTTTTTCCCAAAGATTCTTCCTTTCTCCCCTTGCTAACCCCTGCCCCTTCCTGAAATGAACTCCTCTATTTTTTCATTGTTTGTTCTTATCTCCTTGAGGTCTCTGCTACCTATGCCTGACTCAATCTGTCATTTTTGCATTTGAATACTTTTATTCCAAATGGAGACTTAACACAATTTCAATAAACCTTAGCCCTCAATGACTCTTGGCATGATTTCAAACCACTTTGTGGGCTATGACTGGAGCTAAAAGTCATTTCCAAAGCTTTGCTTCCAAAATAGTTGTAGGAAAGGCATCTGTTCTTCACATATTGACTGGTCTTTGTTTGCCAAAATTGATATATAGCATTTGGGCATGATGCCCTACTTTCCTTTGATTTTTCTCTCTTTATCTTGCACGCTCTTTCTCTACTTGTCATCAACACTGCTCCCTCTGCTGTTACTTTCATCACTTTACCCTCTCTTCCCTTCCTTTCCTGGTGAAGGAGTGTAACTCTGAGCATGTTGACAGCTAGCCAGAGGGCCAAGCCTGTCGCTTGCTCCCTAGGGAATCAATCATCTGAGCCAGGATCAATACTAAAGGACCGTATCCCAGACCGGCTACTGACTTGGCTGGCAGCGACTGACTGATGAGCAGACCCACTGCTACACTGGGCAAAAACAACACTGAGGGTAATGCACACACCCATTTAGCATGCATCACTGCACAAACACTGAAATACACAAATACACTTACATCCAGCTATAATGTCATCAGTCACTCTGAAACAAATACATACAAATGTGTTTGCAGGTTGTGTATGAGAATGCATTCATTGACACATGGAGCAATGACCATGACATATGTCCAGCATAGCTGAGCATGTATCTCTCAGCCCAATTCAGACCCATTTTTGTCTTAAACCAAAGTTGGTCTATCACAATCACTCACAGTCTACATCGAATTCTTCCGTTTGCACTGCAGAGGCCTGATTCTGGCCACCATTATCGAGTCTGGATTATACAGCAGCACAACATTAGGCCATTCTATCTTCTATCATCATGTCATCGGCCCACTACAAGCAGATTAGACAGACATAATAGACCTGAACAGAGGTAGGGGGTGGAGTGATTGCTGCAGAGTGTGCGATCATCGATGTGTAGTGCACTTTAAAAGGACTGATACAGACAAACTCATGTGTTCCTGACAATTATACCAAATCTAGTCAAAATCATGTGAAAGAAGACTAGACATGCCATCAAGAGTGACATGTTAATGATAGTGAAGCTGCAGCGCTCTGAAAACACTTTGTCTTATTGCATCTGCTTCAAACATTAGATGATATTACTTCTTCTCTTTTGGCAGACAGCAAGTATCACCTGTGACATTAATATGGATAACACTTATCTTTCTTTATATTCACCACCAACACCCACTGAGGCGTGAATAGTATTCTCATTTTCCTCTTGCAATAAGGTTCATGGACATTTTCAGTCTGGCTGAAGAGGGAATGTCAGTGCCGCAAGGACAAAAGAAAACTGTCAGGTACTGCCAATGACTAACAAATACCTCTTTAGCTCAATGTTATTTTAGCCTCAGGACTGTTTGATCTCAGCAAGCGTGACTCGATGTACCCTTTATCATCAGCAGAGGAGTACATTAATAGATGCCACTTGTGCTGATTGTAATAAGATGGTATCTGACTGGGGTCCATTGCACTGATTGTAATGTCAGTGGAGGAGAACATAGCAGCACTTGTGTGCTAGCGTCAACATCAAATATCCATATTCCTTTCTTTATCTCAAAAGAAAGAGAGATTGTGATAGAAATTATGTAACACGTCACATTTGTTCTATGTAAATTAAATTGACATGATTGATGTGTAAGTCGTAGTAAACCAAATAAATGCATAAACACAAGTACGCCCTTTCACCATTTGGCTAATGCTTTTATCCAAAGCGCTTTACTAGATTGCCCTACAGGGAATGGAACATTACCCTTGCAGTATTAGCACCACACTTTTATCCACTGCGATGTATCATGATAAAACCTTTAAAGCAAAGCAACTCCCTTACTGGTCATAAAGTACAGTTGAAACAGCTGGATGGACCCTGTTGCTGGGCTGGAATTGCTCACTGAATAATAGACCTTTTAATGTAACCTTTAAGCAAGGAAAAACTAATGCTCTATAGGATTTCACAGTGAAAAACCTAGTAGCTGTAGCTGTTTGGTACTGTGCACATCTGTAATTGGTTCTTCACACAACTTTTAAGTCTGCTGGTTAGCAGCTTAGTGCAGAGGCCTGAACCTGGAAAAATCTGACCCACCTTGTCTCTGAAAGAGTTGGCTGCTGACGATTTCAGTCATGGAGGACACCTTCTGTTTCTGGAGTTTCTCAGGGGGGATGCAGGAATAAAAATCATGCAGCAACTGACTGGAGAGAAAAGGCAAGAGGCGGTGGAATAAATAATCAGAAAGATCATTATATGAAAAGAGCAACAGGTTTGTTTACTTGAAAATGAGCACAATAAATATTCAAGAATAATTTTGTACAGATTGTTGCATGTGTTTTGAATTTTAATAAAAAAAGAATCCCCTCCTCTAATTATTTCTACCATGTAATTGATTCAAAGATTAAAAAACAACAACAACCACATCTCACTTAGTCCAGCTTAAAACATCTCTTCTTTAACGTCATCAAAAAAGCAACCACTAAAAGCAATGGTTATGCAGCACAAACATGAGCAGAGCAGTGCATGCTGTATGAAAACAAATGAGCAACAGCCTAAACGCGCATTAATGAAGACACAGGTTTGAGTCATCCCCCACCCACAAATTCAATTTTAGAATAATTAAACAGGCTGGTTGCAAGCCCTGATCCTACTTAGAAAGATTGAATGCTTAGAGCATGGCAAACCCTCTGTCTGCGTTTGTTTTTCTGTCTCTCACTTTGTCTTCTTAAATTATGCCACACAGGTTGCAGAAGCACTTTCAGTAATGGTATGCTTGAACGAAATGCACCACCTCTGTTCCCAAACCCAAACATAACAAAAAAGTTTTCATGACTTCTGATGTGCATAAGCTGACACGCTCGGGCGCAGAGGCTCAGAGCAGACTTATCAGGCCCACTAATCATCCGAGCTGAATTTAATTAAAACCCAAAATGTCAGCCTATTCCCACATGGACATGCAAAGGACACAGAGAGCTAAAAAAAACCATTCATAAATAATAATGTATATGCTTGTACCACTCTGTGGTTCACACTATAGGTGAGCTTTCACGTAACGTGACCATACAGAAGACAGAACAGAACAGAACAGAGACAAAGCTTTGATGTCCACCTCATGCACGGTGATTGTAATTCACACAGCTTGTTTTCTGAAACTTTGCCTTAGGCAATTCTGATCAAGAATGCAATGGGGACCTAACTTTCAAGTTTAGATGGCTCGGGTATGTTTGTGCATGTGTGTGTAAAGAAGTGAAGAAGACAGACAATAAGGGTGAGTGAAAGTGTGTGGAAGGAGAAAAAAAAAAAAAAAGAATGACAGAAAGTGAGAATGTGTGCACTGACTTTTAACTCTCTGCCCCTCATCACCTTTCTACTTGTGTGTGTCTGGTGTTAAAGGTAGCACATCGATGAGGCTTTGTTGACATTGAGCCACTCTAGGGACTGAAGTGGCAGATGAGGATACCCCAAAAGCACACACAAGTCACAGAGAGGTAGAAACAGAAATTGTTGGGATGAGGATAAGATCCTCGGTCAAAGAGAGGTTAAACAAGTCGTTTTGCCCTTTGAGAGGCTGAAGACAAGAGGTTTCAAATGGTTTTGTTGGTTTGATGGTTTCACTGAATCCACTCAAGTGCAGAGTGTGTTTGTTTGTGTGCCCTTGTGTATGTCAGTTTGATGAGATTTTTATGACCTGATAAAGAAGGCAAGGTTCAACCAGGATGGAGTGTGTGGATGACAGAGGGATGGGGGTCACTGAACAAAGCCAAGAGGAATACGTGGGCTAAGCTGAAAGCTCCCATACATCCTCTCTGTCAGTGTCCCTGTATGAGACCAAAGATAAGTACTAGTGTGTGTGTGTGTCTGACTGTGTTTGTGTGTCTGTCTAAACTTACCTGAGGAGTTTGGCATCAAACACTTTCTCTACATCATGAAGTACTGTTGGCAGGTACTTCAGAGCAGCAACCTGATGACACACACACACGCACCAAAAGTAAACACTGTTAAATTACTGTCTTGGAAGTAGAAATAAAAGGTGACTTTGCCATCAAGGAGTCTCTAATCACAAGTGTGACAAAAGATTGGTTTTATTTTTCTCTGCCTAACTTTTTGTGACTCAGCCGGTTTGAGTGGAAGTAGCATGAATGAGAGGAAGACATTAAAGCAGCAGAATGGTGATGTGGTCAGAATCTGATTGAGAGATCATATTAGAGAAGTTGCAACATGAGAAGGAGAAAGACGATGAGACAGAGTCCGACTGGAAGGTAGACGATCACAAGAAGCAGAAGCATGAGGCTGGGTGAGTGTGCATGATTACCCTCAGCAATAGAGTGGTGGTGTAGTCTGTTCTCATCAGGCTGTTGATGGACTCGAAAAGCCTCCTCAGCGACTCCTCAAACTCTGCCTGCTCCTTCCCCTCGTATAGCCTGGGACGACAGGAGGAAATTAATGGAAATGCAACAGAGAAAAACAAAAAAGGAGAAAGCATAGGGCGAACGTCAGAAAACGTGACGTGACATGATTATCAAGGGAGATGGAAGGATGAAGGAGGCAAAAAAGATTTAGAAAGGAATTGAAAGATAAAGCAAAACAGCAGGGGGGTGAAAAATCGGTTAGGGTGAGGCATGGGGAGAGAGAGAATAAGAGACAACAGGTCAAAACAAGGATATTTGACAAGAAGCTCACGTTGGGTATAAATACAGACAGAAGGAGCCACATTAATTTTATATGTGCCGCAGAAATATGAAAAGATTAGAATGTTTGTGAGTAACACTCACAAAGTTAAATACAACAATGTGAAAAATGTGACTTGAATGGACGTACAAGGATGGACAGTTTACTCAGTGTATAGTTCACAATACATCTTTATATACTCACTTTCTATGGAATCCCATTTTAGTCAGTAATAAATAAATAAACTCAGTCATGAATAAATAAATATGCCTGCAATGAATCTGAAATAAATAATTGAGACATGATATGCAAGTATAAATATATAAATGAGTCAATATAGTTCAATGAATAAAAAGGGTTTTGTTTTATCTTCTTTGTAGTCATCTGTCGGGGCAGCAGAATCAGAGCTAGGGACAATAAAAAACTAAACAAACTGGTTTGAAAGGCTGGCTCTGTACTGGGGACTACTCTGGAGCCCCCGGAGCTGGTTGTTGAGAGAAGGATGCTCCATAAACTACTCAACATAATGGACAATTGCTCACATCCCCTGCACAACCTACTGGTTAAACAACAGAGTGTGTTCAGTCGGAGGCTTCTGCACTCCACAAAAAAACACTACAGGGAGTCATTCCTGCCCACTGCCATTACAGTTTATAATGGCTCCCCTGAAAGGAGACTCGTTCTGTGACACTTTTCCAGAAGGTAGACATTTAGATATGCACTTACAGTACATAACTTGCACTGACTCATTTCTATGAGGCTGTAACATTTGAATTACTCTTCAGGGAACAATAAAAGTACTATCTTATCCATCACTCGTTCACTTGCATTCAGAGGTGGTTAGGTAACTCTCTTTCAAGAGTGGAAGTACTGACCTAACATGCACTAACCCAGCTGATTTGAATTAGCCAAGGTAGGACAACTTGTTAGCAGAATCAGCTGGTTAAGTGCTTTTTCTTTCTTCTTCTTCTACTCTTTTTTTCCTGTGTCCACTTTATTGCATATAATTTTTTTATGGATTAAAATGTTGGAATGAATCATTAATTTTTTTCTTTATCACTGTAGTTTTATTGAGTTAATATCAATGTCTGTTCTAAATTTCATGTGAAAAGCTGCACTGGAAATATATTAAATGAAAAAAAAATGTTGACTGTTGAATATTAATTTCCCTCATGACAGTAGTGATGGTGCAGAGTGTAATGGATTTTTCAAATAAATTTATATAGCAGGTTGATTTACATACATAATGTAGGTGGATTTGACAGCATAGTATATACAGCATGCATAGATTTGTGTACGAGTGATGATATTTGCATGTTTTAAAAGAAAAAACTATATTTAATGATGATGACAATAAATAATTTAAAGGTACAGAGAATGTTTGAGTCACAGGAGTGTTGCACAGGGACTGTTCCTGACACACTGTGTCTGCTGTTAACTGTTACTAGTTGTGATGGCCTGTGGGAAGACACTGTTCTTGGATCAGCAGCTTCTTAGGCAGGTTGAGCTTCCTGAGCTGGAGCAGGAGACGAGGATGTTTTTCCTGACAGACCCTGTCTGTGTTGGACTACCACTTTTGGTCCTGGAATATTGTGGATCTCAAAAACCTGCTGTGTTGTTGATCATGGTGATGGTGTGCAGGTGCAGTGTTGGGGGCCACACTAGGACCAGCTATTTAACTTCCCATCTCTATGCAGACTTGTCACCATCCTGGATGACCCCTGCAGACATCAGGAGTTTAATAGACTGGTCTCTTGAGGTGCAGTCCTTTGTGTTGGAAGAGCAGTCTGAAGAGCATACATCCCTGGGGTGCACTGGAGCTCATTATGATGTCCCCCAGTGTCACCTGCTGCCTCCTGCTGCCTCCCTCAGAAACTTTATGATCCACTGACAGTTGGAGGCTGGCACAGTGAGATCAGTGACTTTGGTGTGAAGATGTCTGGAATGATGTGCAGTGCAGTTGCATTATCTATTGACCTTTTTGTTTGGCAGGCAAACTGCAGGAGGTCCAGCAGCAACGTTTAAGACAAGCCTCACATCCATACATTTCATAAAGAAGCTTGGTTTTATATTATTGTTATCCTTATTTGTTGTCCTTATTTCTCCACTCCACTGGGACGTTAATTCTTCTGCAGTGTTTTTTTTTCACAGTTTTAGTTGATTTCCAAGTTGGTGATGATAATGTTTTTGGAGTCATCTTCATTTCTATGCTAACACAGAGTAATCTGAAAACAAGTGAAATTACGCCAAAATTGTTGTTTTTTATAGAAATGGACCATCAACTGAATTGGCTGCAGTTCCCCTCATACAACATTTTATATTGCATTTCAACTCTTAAGTCAATATTTCATTTGCTTTATTAAGCTGTAAAACCATCACACCAAAATATTGCTTAAGTCTATAAGAGCTAAACAGTACACACTTGCAATCCAGTGCATTATATTCAATTATAGTGACACGTCAAACTAAAGCTGTATTGTTTTGACAAGGTAAAACTAATGTTTAGTTTGAAGCACTGATTGTTGGGATTATAACAATCCTCCTCTGACTTTAAATAAAACTGGGATCTTTGTTGCCGTTATTCACATCACATACAAAAACACCCCCACACATTCCTCTACCATCCCCTCAGTTCTACTTTCCCCACCCCTAGCTAACTTTTCGCCCATCCAACTCTCCGCCCTCTTCCTTTCCCCCCCATCTCCTCTCTGTGTGATTCAGTGGAGCTGTGCAGTTGTTAATTACAATAGAAGTTATGAGTGCTGGAGGGAAGGATTAACATGTGGCACACAGTGAATTTAGCATGTGGGGGGAGGGATTAGGTGGTAACACACTGAGGTATTATCACTGGGCTCTTTGCAGAGTACAGTTATGATTACAGACGCATTGTCCCGTTTAATCCACCAGCCTTGTCTGCCCATGAATGTATGTGTGTGTGTGTGTGTGTGTATTTCTGTGTGTAGACAGTTGATGTCTGGATGTGTCAGGGTCAATGTTGGCGTGCTAACACCAGGTATCACACATACATGTACACTTGAGTAAAATGTTTCCCATTAGTGCACTATAGCATGTTGAGTACCACTTTAATCCAACTCAAACGATACATATGGAACTAAAAATATCCAGAGACAACTTATCTTTACACACACATACACACACACACACACACACACACACACACACACACACACAATGGGGACTTAATACCCACACATAAGCACAAAACACAAATACATCATACTAGCTCAGCAAACTAATACTAGAGACAGATGGGGACGAGAAGAGAGGGATAAAGAGAAGGCAATCAGTAAGGGGGAGGGAAAGGAGTGAAGGACACTGAGGAACAATCTGAAGAAAGGAGAGAGTGGGAGAGCCAGTAGGTGTAGATCAGAGGAGGAAAACAAAAACAGGAGGGTTGGGGTGGACAACAAGGCAAGGCTAAACATGTCTCCCATGAATTGTGAACTCACTGTCTAAGCAAATCAGTAACAAATGCCTTGTTAGGATTTATAATTGCACTGCCACCCACCACCCCCCACCCCTCTCGGACCAATCAGCTAAAATGTTCAATACTGCAATTAAGCAGTAAGACACACGGTTTCCTCAGGTTTGGCAAATCTGAAGTGCAAATATTCTGCATGACACTTAGAAGAAGAAATTAGTGGTGCAGTGACTATCATTGCTCTGACGCATCAAAATTGTTTGATAAAAATTACATCTAAGCCTCTAAGACTGATACGTGAAACTTTTAAAAATGGAAGGGTGGTGCACTCAGTCATATAACTGCCATGAGGTTTATTCATGCAGACAATTAAAAAAAAATGTAAAACCCTTAGGCTATTATTGTGAAAAAGCTGGAATTCTTAAAAATGTTGGTTAGCAAGTATGTGCCACTGTAGCTGTAGCTCCCCATATCATGAATGTTATTAGTTGTATTAGTATTAGCATTATAACCAGATATATCATGCCTTCCTATAATGAGTAAAGACCTCAAAATAATTAGATGTCATTATCATATCATAATAATATAAGGTGTCATAGGAAACAGATCTTTAATAATACAATCTTTATCGCATCAATGCGAAAAGATCTTCAGATTAGAAAACATTCTTACTGTCTAAGATGACAATGTGCTTCTATAGGAAAGGTGTGAACAAATGAAAAGAGGATGAATGAAAAGATAGAGATAGAGAAATTTAAAGATGAGCGGAAAATATAGAGGACATCGGGATGTAATAAAACAAAGGAGAAATATAGAACATAGCGGGTGCTTGGGGCAACAGAAAAAGAAGCAGATACAGCTGATGAACTAGACTACAGGGAAGTAATGAAAGCCATAGGGCGTGAAGGACAGAAAGAAGGTGAAGGAAAGAGCAAAATCTGGTACGTCGTGCCTTACATATTTTTCAAGTAAACACCCTAATAGACTTTGCATGAACACGGAGCTAGTTTGACAAGCTAATAAATCTTCAATGCTGCCTATTTAACTATTAATGACTGCTAGTCTTGATGGTGATGATGGAGCCATACAGATGCACCTACAGTGTCTGCAGCTCTCATGAATACCTGAATCTCTTTTAGCATGATGATGAGATGTAGCAACCAGTGGGACTCCACAGATAAATTTGGATGATTTAGTTTTACTGTGAAACATAAGTAGTAGGTGTCCCACTGTCACTTCCTGTGACTGTAAGCAGGTCGCCTCATTGTTCACTCTCTTTTACAAGCTAATGGCCCTTTAAACCTTGTGGTCTGCCCAGAGCAGAGGCACCAAAGAAAGGATAACACTTGATTCCACAGGGCACGGCTGTCACAGTGGAAATGTGAGAGCCTGTCTAGATTCCTGATTAGTCGAGTAGACGCCGCTAACAAAGAGTTAAGTCCAGTTAACGCAAGCAGCACACACAAAGTTTGACAGCTAACTTTACAAGGAGCAACAAAAGTAGTAAGCCGGCTTCCTCCAATCTGCTACTAATCTAATTTAATTAAAGTTATTATTTTCTTCTGTCTTTGATAATTCTGAAAAATTGATTTATTGCACATCCATAATTTGATACCCCTCTAAACCGTTTTATTTCCCTACAGCTTTATGAGGAAAAATGTGATGTGAAAACTTTAGATGAAGAGCAAGTTGAAGTTGTCGGCTGCAGGTAGTTGGAGGACGACAGATAGAGAAGGACAGAAAGAGGAAGAGAAAAGGAGAGTGAGATTTATTGGTTCAGAGATACCCAGGGGAGGCTCAGTCAATCCAGGAGCAGTGGAGCTAATGCAATGCGTGCACAAACACACACACACACACACACACAAACGCAAAGACATATACTTAGAAGTATGCTTAAATGTATATGTGTGGGCTTATGTAGAGGTACGCTCCTATGCACAAACACACACACACACATACCACTTGGGAAACCACGCTGATGCATCCACACAAATCCGCACACACTCTATGAATAAATAAACAAACACCCACGACAACATCGATAAACAAACACACCAATTCCAACAAATAGAGCCCACAATGCCCTCTAGAAGATTAAAAACACAGACCTTCTTGACCAGTGGATTTGGAATGACAAACACGTACACACACAGTCAGAGATCCCCTCTTAATTCAGTTATACAACCACTAATATACTGCTCCTAACAGAGGCAGACAACCCATAAAAATGTACATAAAACTTAAATCATACATCAACCAGCACTAAATTACGGATATGATTGTGTCTTATATACCACAGGTACTCCAATCACCCATAGAGAAGATATATAACACAATCGTGGATCATGTTTCTGATCTGTCAGCATCAACTTTTGTGCGGCTTTTATAAATGGTGTTTACAGTTATCGTATGGTGCAGCTCTCGACACAGCAGGAGTGTCATAAGTCTCTCCTGAAGAAACTTTGTCAGTTTGGTGTTTCACTGGCTGCCCATTCAGCAGCCCTGCCCTGTCATTAGCTCTTATTTGGATGCTGAACTTTATCATCAATGCCTATTAGCAGCAGTAGTGCTGTAATCAGCAGCATTTTCTCACAGAGCTGTCAAAAACGATTACTCCGGTGATACAGTGTCAGTGGACTCGGTGTGTGTTTGTGTGTGCGTGCGTTCAAGGATCTCTATTTTCATCATTGTGAGTTCAAAAGGAGATTAGAAGCAGCCCACAAACACAAAAACTCACTGGGAGTAGAGCATGCGCGACCGGACGATGAACTTGAAGATGTACTCGAGGGCTTTGAGGGTTCGGAGGATGGGCTCACACTGTTCCCCTCGACTGGACACATCCAGATACCTCTTCAGCACCGACATGAGTTTTCTGAGAGAGAATGATAAGGGAAAGAAAGAGAGAGAAAAGAGAAAGGGAGGAAAAGAGAAATCAAAATCATTCAGTTAGAATTGTCATTCCTTTTCTGATGTTCCGCAAGTTGGAAAGTTAATCACCAACTCCATTTTTCACTTCTCTAGAGCAGAGAGACGATGCGACCGAGTGAGAGTGAAAGAACGAGAGACAGGAATACTACTTTGTAGATGGAAAAATGGCAAAACAGTATTTCACACCTCAACAGATATACCTTTCAAATAGCTAGCAGACAGTTGTATTTGCCCTCAGATGTATAATGAAAAAAAAATAAATCATTCTCTGACACACGTGCAGCCTAAAGGCATCTTTAAACAGAAATACTCCGGTGTGTCAAAGCAGTTAAAAAGAGAGATGTGTGTAACAGAGTTCAGTCTAAGTTTATGACCTACAATATAAGCATTTCTATGTCTTGTCCCTCTGCAATATATCAATGGCATGCAATACTAGCATATTTATAACACATAAAACAATACTGCAGGCCTACAAAGGGTTAAGATATTTGGCTTTGTGATTTCCATGAAATGGCAACAGTGGCTCAGCCACTAACTTGTTTAAAACTACCAAATCCTCTTAAAAAATAAAAGTCCCCTTAAAAAAATGAACTTTAATCTGGCCTCATTGCTGTCAGGGTGGCCTTGAAAATATTACTAATGTTATTACCATACAGTCTTCCCCGGTTTTGTTTTGGTGCATGGCTTAAAGGCAAGCACAGGAGGATTTATTTCTTTTTTAAGAGCCAGAGATAGGGAGTTTAAAATGATAGTGAGAGGGAGTTAGAGCGTTTTACATAACAGCCCCTGGGCAGATAGGCGTTGAGCTGCAGTGACCCTCTTAAAGAGGGTTTAACACCGTCACACTGACAGGGGAGGGATGGAAGGACGGAAAGATGGTGGAGAGACACATGAGTAGATGGAGTGAAAAAAAAAGACAGGAGGAGAGAGAAGTGTCATGGATAATTTAGCAACGGATGCCGAGGAGAAGCAGTTAGGAATGCAAGAAAACATTCAGGGGGCAAAAAGCGAGCAGGAGGAGTCAGACATGTTTTTAATTTCCTAACTGAAGCTTTGGCAGTGCAGACAAATGTTTTCTCTCGTGCCCACTGAATTAAGTGAAGTGAATTATCAGAGAGTCGGAAGCAGACGGGCATGTTTGGGAGCATGCCTGAGTGCTTTAGCTGCTACTCCACAGAGAGGCAGGGTTAAAACTCTGGCTAGCTGAGTGTACAGTGAAGCAACACACTCTAATCCTTCTCAGTCAAGCGCTCCAAAGGCCAACACACATACTGGCCTCCAGTGGCAGATGAATATAGTGCAGTGTTTAATCATTTAACATTAGATCTTCAGGTGGCACAGGTCACCAAAATAGGTTTCACACCTGTATACCTCTGGCACAGAGTATGTGATACCTGACAGGATTATGCTTTTGATTCTGGAACATCCCACACTAGTCCATGCATGCATTTCTGGACCTATACTTGATGATGCTCTATCCAACAAAAAAGTCTGTTTTCGGCTTGATGACACAAAGCATTGTTGAGATCTGATTCAAGAGGTGGAAGACTTTCCTCATGAAAGATCATGTACTCCTTCTTTTGAAATACAAAAATGAACATTGCAAAACACAAACACAGTGTGGCATGTTTGCTGACATGAAGTCTAACACTCTCCTTCCTGCACATCCTGAAGGTGATACCTCAATGAAGCGCTCAGCTGTCGTTTTATGGAGCCCAAAGTAAATTCATTTGAACTTTATATGGTCAGTCACGCTCACTGAGTTTAATTGATAATAAAGTCTCCTGTGGCAGATTCAATAAGGAGATGCTTTTTCAAAACATTAACAGCATTGCTGCATGAGCATACTGATTTGCAACATTTATGAGGAGCAAAATGACTTTTTTCAATTAATTTGTGCAACTCTTGTGCAACAAATGTTTTCACATACATGTTTTATGCCTACAATGTCTATATTTGTCGTGTTGTTTCTTTCTCAGACAGTAAGTGTAATATATCAATTTAAATTTGCCTATCTTTGTCGCATTCACATTAAATGTTCATGTTCAATATATTATATTATTCATATGTAAATGAGAACTGTCATTCAAGAAAATCATGCATAACATAACAGAATGAGATGAAAACAAGTGTGCTTTGATCCATAAAGTAACTTACTTGTAGGCCAGTGTAGCGCTGAAATGCTGCTTGATGTAGGCCTCCAACACTGTGTTGAAGTGCTGGAACTTTCTGTCAGCAATCAGACCTATGATGTAAATCTGGCAGACAGAATGGAGAAACAGACAGACAGCTGTGTGTTTACAGAGCAGCAGGCAGATGAGAAGTTATGTACAATCAGCAGATAGACATGTTTATTTGGAAAAAGATGGACAGGTAGACACAAAGATGTCAGACTAGATACACACACATACACACACACTACAGCCTGTCAAAAATCAGCTGCATCTGTTGACAAGGCACACAAACAGAGTCACACACACAAGCATTTGCTGGGTAAACACACTCACCAATGCGTCAAACACGAGGATATCATAGTCGTCAGTCTGAGAGTGTTCCATCATGATATTGAATAGGGCATCCAGGGTGTCCTGCAGAAACTACACATACATAGACAAAAGAGACGTCTGGTAAGTGTGCACACACGGCAGACTACACACTTATGCAAAGACACACTTGTATTCACACCACTGACCTTGACTACCTCCTCTCCATCAATGATTTTGAGTTTCTCCAGGTTTTCTTTGAGGAGCTCAGGTCGAGTCCTCCACTTAAGCAGCCCCAGCAGGCCCACTGGAGAGGAGAGACACACAGAAAAACATTTTCTGCTCAGCTGTCTTAACCATTCACACACCTATAATGAAGCTGATCAAAGCTATTGTTTTGAAGGTTAGTCTTCATAGTCAAGAGTGCTCCAAATCGTAGTTTTTCACTGTCCTCGAACACTTGATAACGCATGTCGCACAGAATACACAACTGACTTCACCTGTCAGTGATTTGACACTTTAATATCATGTATGAGATAGGAGGTGGAAGTTACTACACTGTATTAATATTACATTTATTGTTTGAATAGAATATTATTTGCTGCTTCTCTCTTATACATATATAAATCCATTCCTGTTTTCCAAGTTCATCTTTGACTGATAAGCAACAACAAAGTAGCAATTTGTCAAGGGACAATTTGTCATGTGGACAGAACCCGTTCCTCCACTTAGTGAGACTGTCAGTTGTATATTCAAATCCACAGTTTCTGTCACTAATTCTGCTACAGTTTGACATGGGGCAGATTTCCACGTCTCTGTAGGGCTGCCCGCTTGAAGCTCACTGCTTTCCCTGTCCAACAATGTCTGACTCACCAAGCCAAGCCGCGCATCTGGTGGGTGGCCCCAAAAAACATTGTGTGCCTGCCTGTATGTGTGTGTGTGTGTGTGTGTGTGTGTGTGTGTCTGCCGGTAGAGGTGATTAATACTGCAGGATAATGTTCATTATAGTGATGGACTGGTTTCCTCAGTAACAGCTGTTGCACTGCACCTGTGTCTGATGTACGTTACAGTCTGGAGTGTAAATGTGTGTAGGCATTTGTAGATGTGGATGTGCATTTCATCGTGTTTGTGTGCGCGTGCCCGTGTGTGTGTGTGCATGTGTGGCACTAATAAAATATACACACACTGCATACTTAAACAGTTGCCTGCATCCTTTGCCCCCCCCCCCCATTGACCTAATTAACACACTGTTGACTCACTGTTAATTGGGTGGACGTCTCCTTTACCCTAACCCTAACCTCACTTTGCCTCACCCTTCAGCTACTGTTGTCCTGACTCAGCCTTTAGCCGTAAGCCTAAAAATAACCTGTATTACACTATCAGTTTTAGTTTTCTAAGGAGAAATCTAAACTTCCAAAACATTTAGCCCAATACAGTATGTACACTGGACCAGCAGTGTTTTCAGACTTAAAGCAACCTTCCAAGTTGTGGATTTGTCCTCTACCAATTTCACAGCCAACAGATGATTCATTGTCTTGGCCTGCCCTTATTACTCTGTTGAAAGAAGATGTTAATGAATGTTTTTTTGACGTGTCAGGTTTAATTTCAAACACCCTTGCACTCCTTATAATTTCTGCCCTAACCCCTCTTCAGTTTTTGTGTGTATATCAGCGTGTGTGTGTGTGTGTGTGTTTCTGAATAAAAATAATTTGCCCTGACAAGTCTCTACAGCAGCTTAATATCAACACAGTGTCAATACGGGGTTATTTGAACATTGTAACACCTGCCCCAACCACACATACAAACAAACCCACACATACACCTACCATTCTGTGTAAGCTTGGTGGAACAGACCAGGGTGGAGATGGTGAAGCCGTCTCTAGAGCTGACCGACAGGCCTCCTCCACTCCCGGACACGTTGCTGGAGCTGCGGCTCAGCGTTACGGACTTGTGCAGGTCGCCGTGGTTGCGGGTTGAGGGCAACGACAAGTAACAGTTCACATCCTCCATGCGCTTACTGTCACCCTGAGAGGACATAGTAAGAGAGTCGTTTTTAACCCAATAACGTTGACACACCAGTGATATTACAACTTCGCTAATGATGGCACAGATGTTTGCCGGGTGTCGCAGCAGCATTGGGACGAGAATTATATTTCCTGTATTTAGTCAAAATGTCTTGAGGCTCTTAGGATTTGCTACACTTGCAGTGATTTATCAGGCCAGTCCTGGAGGAAAATGTGACTGAAGTTACCAGTTCTATAGCAGTTATCCCCTGTGATCACTATTGCCATCTACTTTGGTTTGTAAACTCATAACTTTAGAAACAATGGACAAGGTCAGGTTAAAAAAAATAAGAGCAGAAAAACAACACCAGCTCCTGGTGCAGTATTTTTCATCTTAAAAAAGACAAGATATCTCCTCTTGGCATATTGATTTTGTACTTTGTTTAGCTGTTTTGACTACTGTACATTCTTCGGTATATGGGTTAGTGTACCATCTTCAGGTAAGGTACATTCAAGCCTCAAACTTCAATGTTGTCCTCATTAATGCCAAGCCAGTAAGGAATACTGAGTGGCAGCATGGTGGTTCAGTATTTAGCACTATTGCCTTACAACAAGAAGGTCCCAGGGCCTTTCTGTTCATGTGAGTTTCCCCCAGGTGTTCCAGTTTCCCCTACCACCAAACACATGTTAGGTTAATTCGTCCTTCAGTGCCCTTGACCAAGGTCACTGTGAACAGAGAATGGATTTCACTATATTTTGTACCGTGTATGTGTATATATGTGGCAATAAACCTGATATGATTTGAGTGAGTGGGTGAAAAAGTTGGGAGTGGCACAGACATTGAGGTGAATGCAGGAATAACAAGAGATAATCGAGAAAGAGTGCACAGTGGGACCATCCATTTGGTCTTTGAGTGAATCACGAGTAATTAATCTTCATTGCGTTTGGCATTTAATCAATATGGGGATTCAATCTTAGCTCTGGCTCATTTGGCAGGAAATCTATTTGGCTTCACTCAACCTGTCTGGGTGGCCATAATCTCCCATCCAGACCCACTATATGTTTAGGTCTGGTATGGTTGCAACTGAGAAATTCGTTCTCTGCTACAGTGTTTTTTTCAGAGAAACATTTTCTACCATCCTTTAGTCAAATAACCCAGTATACTTCTGTGATACCACTAATTTCCCATTACTCTACACTGAGATCAAAGACTCAGTTTGGTACATTTGTTCATGTTGGACCATGAATGCTGAATCAGAAAAAGCTCTGTAAAGTGGTTTTGTTACTAACCGCCAATTGACAAGGTGCCTTTCAACTGATATCTTATCTACTTAGAGATATTTCATATCCGTCAGAGTTAGGCTGTTCAATCCAAAACTCATTGGTCCAACAAAAATAATGAGCTGTGACACCTTATCATAACAGACTCACTATGTCATTTATTTATCAGAGGAGTTTCTGAAAGTCTTGTGTGTTGATCTACTATTCATTTGAATTAGTATTATTCTGCAGAGAGGGGGTCAAAGAAGAGATTTGGGTGACAATAAGTCTTCATCGAGAGACACTGGGCCTGTTAATGGGTTAATATGTTTTCTTTCCACAAAAGTTCTGTCTCTGGTTCTGACCTTAAAGACGATAAGGTCATGAAGCCCATCTTGTAGAACTGTCCCATCCTCCTTCATCAGACGCACAAAGGCCATTGCAAAGTTCTTCTCGCTCTTGTCCTTGGCTGGAGACAAATTAGATGAACGTGTAAACAGAAGAAGGGAGAAGGGTCAGAGGAGAAACACATCATGGAAATTTAAATGTGGTAGGAAGGGTGTGAATTCAGGCATGGGAGGAGGAAAGACTGCTGATTTGTATAATCAAGTGCATGCAATGATGACTTGGGTAATTTTCCAAATTGCATCCAATCATTCGGTCCTTTCAGTGTCACATTATACTCAGGGGATCAGTGGAGAGGAGTTGAGGAGTGTGGAAGCATGCAGACAACTGACAGGCAGAGGACGAGGGGGGGCTGATACTTACACTCCTGGGAAGAGCGGTGTCTGAACATGAAGCGTAAATGAATTCTGTGCATTTCTTCTAGAGGGACTGCCACCTGGAGGACATTTCATGTTATCATAAACAGATAAAATAACAGATACAATTTAAAAAGGCATACCAGGGCTGTTCTGGGATTTATTTTCTTGAAATGAGAAACATACAAATGCTTTATAAACATCAGCCATCTTCAAGGAAACTCGTATAGATATAGGAAATAAACTTTCACCAGTAACTACTTTTGAATCCTTAGCTCTGCAACTCATTCCACAACACACACACGTTTATACACAAATGCACACACACACCTTAATTGTCTCCATCCAGCGGGGCTGTTTGATTTGGTAGTAGATGACGGATCTGTACTCACTGACCGCTTTATCCCCGGCTCCCAGACAGATGGAGTTCTAGGAAAGAGGGAGAGAAAGAAAATACTTGTCATTTTGAGCTGAAGGATTTCACGCTTCTGTGTGTGTGTGAGTGTGTGTGTGTGTGCGTGTATAGCTGTGTGTGTGTGTTTCATTCTGCAATAAAGCCACGTCTATGTGCCCCAGACTATGAGAGGGTGAGTAAGCTTGATCAGTGCCATGCTTGCTCATTGGCCCATACCACCTCAATCTCTTAAATACTGCATGGACACATACACACTTTCATACCTGCACACTGCCTCTCACACATAAACCAATCCCTTCTTACAGAAATCCATTTCCTATCAAATACATTGACGTGCTCTGTACAGCCTCATCTATTCAAGCTGCTGACCTGTATGACCTTGCCCTCCTCGTCACAGACCCACATGATGACCTCCACGTTTTTCTGTGTCGTCTTGTTGTATTTGTCAAAGTCGCCGCCCTGTAAGGTGAGGTAGATGTCATTGCGAACATCTCCCGGCATAATGATCTCTGGGAAGCCCAGCTTGCGAGCCACCACAGTGCTGCGGTCCACCAGGTGAGGGTATTCCTTCCGGATCTGAACTATGTCCCCTACCAGGGCCTTCATGGTCACCCACAGACCTGAAGAGAAGTAGGGGTAGAGGAGGAGGGAAGACGATGATGTGTTAATGTTTGACATTGGATTTTTTCTTCTTTGAAGCAGTATTCAGTCTGTCCCTTAAAAATACATATTCTTGATAGCCTTTAAATGGTTTCTGTATCCTGAGGGATACAGTCATTTTACAGGCTGTGGGGGGGTGGGTCATTAAGTGGATGCAATTTACATCATGACTAACACTTGAGGGGGGATGCGTCAAGTATTTATGTTATGTCCCTTTCAACATTCAAAAATACAGTCATTAAATATAGACAATATCTTTTTTAGAGGATGCTTTTTTATGTTGTTGTGAAAAATAATGAACCTGATAATCAGACATTTAATAGTCCATATTAGGGTAAAAACTGATATACTTACTCTTTATTTCACTCTTGGATGTGTATGAGTTGAATTCATCCTTCATTGAAATTTAGACAGATGTTTTATTAAGTATAAGAATTTATCAAGTTTATAGATATAATAAACTGGTAGAGAAACTATATTTCATTTTGGCATTTTGTTTCAGTATGTCTGATATCTGGTTCATTAACTGTTAGTTCCTGATTTATTCCTTATTTTCCCCTAAATAATGCAAGATTTTGTGTATATTACTGTACAGTTTCCCCTAAATAATGCAAGATTTTGTGTATATTACTGTACAGTGTCAAAGGTGTGAAAGAGAGTAATATTGGTCTGTTATACTTCGTAGTAATCAAAGTTGATCACACAAAACAACTAAACAAGGGTTTGTTTGAGTTAAATTTAATAATTCAGAAAATTGTCTGTCCAAATATTAATACATTTACTCAGACAAATAAGTGCCAGTCCAGGCTATTTTAAATAAGGAACTCAAGGTGTTTACATTACTCTTGCGGCTAAGAGGATTCAAGTTAAAGCCAAACGAATGAATAAGGAATTTCAATGCTCTGTACCATTAAAACAGAATTTAATGCATTTTTTTTTGTTTTTACGACCCCTGAAACATGAGCTCTGAAGGACAAACTTAAAGTGAGATCCACTTTGTGTAAACTTTTAGCATTTATCTAAGGGAAACATAATGTAAAAGTGTTCCAAGGTGAGCCAGAGATGTGGAAATGGTTGCTGTTGTTGAAAACTAATCAGTAGTATAAAAATGATTGCCTCCTGTTTTTAAAGTGTTGTGAGAGAAGTTGCCGAAGGACACAGAGAAAGGAGGCGTTACTTTAATAGACAGAAATGTAGCCCTAAAGAATATGGACTCTCACACAGCTTTCAGAGAAATTATGTGGAAAAGCACAAATGAAGAATGAAGAGAAAGGGGAAAAAAGGGGTGAGCTATTTTAAGAAAATACAGTACATAGCTGGTGAAATCTGGACTATGTCACAAACCTACATTTTCAAGGCTAACTAGATATCTATGGGGAATACTCTATACATGTGTGTCAGTGTGTATGTGTGTGTACTGTGGCAGGAGCATCTCAAAGTGAGAGGAAGGAGAGATTAGGGGTGAATGATGTTAAGAACAGACATCTGGTGGCCTCAGGTGATCTGTCCATATCTGCTCGTCCGGGTGCTCCTTTCATATCTAGGTTATGCCCAGAGCCTTCAGGAGCAGGAGGAAAGATAAAAGCTGAGCGATATAACAGTGCAGTCTAACATGCAGGGTTACTCTATGTGGAACATGACAGTGTCACACATAGGAGCTGTCAAAGTCAGCCATAAACATGAGGTAGTAGGCAGTGAGACTGGAGGCTGGTGAGGGAGAAATAAAGGGTAAGTAATATGAAAACATCGGCTCAAGGGTGCATGCTATCCATCAGGATAATGACCTTCATTCTCACCCACAGAGCAGAGAGAAGAGGCAGGATGCAATCAGGAATGGCCATTTTGGCTGACCACAAATGACAGCATTCACAGTCCATTGGGAACCTTCAGTGCATACAGTATCACTAACAGCAGAATAGTCACATGGAAACACTCTATAGGAAACCTGTATGTCAAAACAGTACCTTGGCCACCACTGTCTCCTCGTAAGGCTGTCACTTTGTTCAGCAAGGTGTGGAGGTAATCATTCTCAGCAACCACCCTGAAGCCAAACAAACACACACAAAGGTATTAAAAACACACAGAAACTGTTTCATCTTAAAATCATGCAGATGCTGAAACCTTTACACACACAAATTGCAATTTTGCTATTTTGATCACAGGCAGTATCTGTGAACATAGATGTAAGTGCCTTAAAGAGGGAAAGAGGCAGCAGAGCTGAAGTATATTTGGAGAAGAAAAATAGGACATACGGGAAGAAGGGAATGAAAAACTGCTTCTCCTCATCACATTCAATCTTCCCTTTGATGAGATCACTAATGTCCATCACTGCCAAGAAAAGAAAACACATGTCTGTGACAGCACAATCAAAGAAAACGCTGTGCAGTCATTTCTGACTTCACTGATTCATATCAATCAACAATAACAGCCCCAGTGAACATTTTGTAGATAAAGCGCTTTCACACACTAGTCTGGCAAAACAGGCCTCACTATACACCCCAAGAGGTGTTTTGTGAAGTAATATGAGGATATAAGCAGCTTTGAGCCGGAGGGCAAAACGATAGACTTCAGGGAGGAAAAAAGTAGTGGACAGCTACTATCAATATTTTAGTTTTGTTTACAAAAGATGTCTGTAGTTGCACCAGGTAGCTGGTGATAATGCCCACAGCAGTAGGGGCAGCAGCTGACAAAATTGCTTTTAAAACCTTTAGGGAACAAAAGTAAAAAGAGAACATAATTGTTGGCTCGTATACTGCAGCTTCAAGACAGGCTACTAAAAGCAATACCAACAATAAAGTGAAATCATTCTGTTTAGCAAAGTGTAATAACTCCAATGAATACTTTCTACATTGCTTGAACACTTGGACTGGCAATTTAGGAGCACCATCAGCTAAAATAAAACTGTATTGGCTGTTCTACGAGTACCTGCTACCCCAAATGGACGTCTCAGGCCCTGAGTGAACTTCTTGCTGTAAGCCTCTTTCAGGTCCATCCTGCCCACTCTTACTATCTGACAGATCAGATAAATCTTTTCTCTACTCAGGTCCTTGTTACCCAGATCCTGTAAGAGAAAATCAGGAAAAAAAAGGAGAACAGAGAGAAAAGAAAGCAAAAGAACACAAGGATAAAAAGACAGAGGAAAGAGGAGATGGGGACAGAACGTTAGTGGGAGAGAGAATGAAAAAACAACGTAATCTTCTAACAGGGAATAAATCCATTAATTTCTATATAATATTGCATCTGTGGAGATAAGAAACAGTATGATAGTGCCCCCCTGTGGTCACTTACTGTAAAGACGACCTTCAGGTTGTTAAGCATGTCAATCTCCTTGGGAAATCCTTTGCTACCCCATCGAACCAAGTAGTTCTCACTGCACCAAGCATGCAAAAGAGAGGAAATTTGAGATTATTTGTATTGGAATATTTTAATACACAACCACACTTAGTATCAAAAACTGCAACTGCAATGAATTCAGTCTTCAAAAACAAAATTCTGTTTGTCAGTAGTTCCACCTACAGGAAGCGATGAACCAAAAAGATAGAAATTCCATCTCTGTCCACTGCAGGAGAGAGCGAGTGTTTGGTCCAGATAAAGCTGGACTGTTTGCCTCTATCATCTTTTGCATCTTTTGGTACTCTTCGGGAGAGCATCACAGAGCAGCCTGTCTGGTACACATGAGGATACTATATGCGGTTTGATGATATGACATCACTTGATGTATTGAAAAAGTTAAAGCTAAAAACTTTCAGTTAACCCCTGACAGGCATGTGGGTCCACAAATGATCCCCAGTGCAGCCACATCATTTTGATTTAAGTGCTAAAGACACAACTCTTCTCTTCCTAATAATGTTTTCTGACATACAAGCATGTACCAAACACGGACAGAGGGATAAAAAGACAGATAGACAGCAAGACAGATGAGTGAGTGAGTGAGTGCAGTGGGGTGAATCAAAAAGAAAAAGCTGATACCTTTCTAAAACATTCCTGTCATAAAACTCTACTATCTGCCACTTTTTTAGACAAAGACAGACATATAGACAAGGTGAGAGAATGGATAGTACAAAACAAACAAAAAGCAGATAAGAAGAAAGAGAATCAGAATAAATGACCAGAAAATATCAAACCTGGATGGATAAAAATGTTCAATCAGACTTTGGTGGATATATATTGAGAAAAAGATTACTGATCCAGGTCTATCTTAATGCTCCCAGCTGCAGTAGCTAAGACATAGATATACCCCCTATGACAGTGAGTGACAGGGCTTAGCATCAGCCCTGTCAGGCACCACATAGTGCTGCCAGTCAGTATCTGCTGCCCTGTAATTTGTGTTTTCTGTATTCTTATTTTTGTCATACCATTGTTCTAATTTAGTGGGGTTCAACAAAAGAAGAGAGAGGACAAATGTGGATACAAGACAAGGAGCGGTATGTAGACATGAGGAAATGAAAGGGAGAGGAGAAGAACGTGAGCTACAGAAAATCTGAACCTGACTTCGAAGGTAATCTCATTCCTTTCAGACAGTAAACTGATACTAAGAGAGACACAATGGAGGCTAAACCCATTTAATGCAAGGCAGAATTTTCCAATAATTTTATATTATTTAAGGGGTCGTTATTGGATATAGTTTACTCATCTAATGATATCAATCCTGAAATTTAGACTCATAAACATAAATTATTTCAAATGTATGAAAGAGGAGATCATTTAATCTACCAGACTTCTACATCACTTTATTATTTAAGTCTCAAATTAACTTGAAACGAATGCACTGACAACCACCTAAACACATTGTAAAGCTCAGTGTATGAAACTAGGACCTGAAGCTAAGAGAGAAGTACAATAAAAGTGATACCTGATGATGGTCTGTTTGATGGGGTCATAGAGGGACATAAAGAGTTCTGAGTCCTCTCCAATGCGACAGACGAAGTTTCTGACAAAGACGTAAAGGCTGTGGGTGGGCGAAGACTGGATCCGTGCTGAGATCCCACTGTGGTCTGTCTGGATGTTGGACTGGTAGAAGAGGACATTAGTTGTAGGAGGCAAACTTTGTACAAAGATTCAACAGGAGAAAATGCCAGCCAAAAAGCTTTCATTTCAATATCCTGTTAAATCTGGTTAGCTGGTATAACAATTAATAACAGTCGGTTACTTCATTTTTGGGTGTAAGAAAATCACTGAATAGGAAAATCACGTCTTACTAATGAATTAGTTTTGAAATAAAAAATAAATAAAAAACAGGCTGTGTAGAGTTAAAGTGAAGCCAATTTGTGAGGAAGTGAATTGTTAATTATGTTAATTAGATATGATTGGCAATAAATTGTATTACTCATGGAATTTTATGCAGATAAAGTTTAATTTTATTATTTTCTGATGGAATTTTATGCAGATAAAGTTTAATTTTATTATTTTCTGATTAAAAAACTAAATGAAATGACAAAATTGTGATCCAATCATATAACAATAACTTTAGCATTTTCCAATATTATAGCCTCATGAAAGGGGAGAACAGCTTCCCAGTTTCCTATGTACATACATTACTCTAATCTAATCTAAATTTAATTGTAATTGCAACATCTGTCCTTCCATCCACTTGTAAGATTCTCCCTCTGTCCTTTGACACTTTCTGTGTGATCCTCTCGTCTTTCTGCTCTCTACAGCAGCCACAGCTCTCTACTGCCTTCTTATCCTTTTCCTCACCTGCTCCTCTCTGATGCGTTCATTGATCTTGGTTGTGGCTTCCTCGTGAGCCCGAAACAGACTGATGACACTGGCCCGCTCTGGTTCCAAGATGTTACCATCCTCATCCCGAACCACCTGGTCCAGCTCTAGGATCCTGTAGTGGGAATCAAGAGACGAGTTTTGGGGAGGTTGAAAGAGAAAGGTAACAAGTGGTCATGGAGGAAAGACAACAGAGGGGTCATGGGAAGGAGGAGTGACAGATTGAAATCAGTTTGAAAAATCTGTTTAGTCAGTAACTGCATTAGAGTGATTCTGTTTTCAACATACTTGTTGCCATAGTCAATCTTGGAAGTGACTTTCTGCTTGAGCTCCTTGAATTCGTCACTAGGCAGAGTGCCAGACAGAAGCTGGGAACGCCACTCCATTAACTCACACATCAGTCTCTGGACCTGTTTCACACGCCCTGGTTTATTGGCCTGGATGGGTAGACGTGTGATGTTATACTCAAACTCACACATACACATTTACAAAAGTGTTTTTCATGTGTTAGGATTTTTTTATTACCACAAAGAGCTGCTTCCATATGCTTCCCCATTCCCTCAATGTGGTGGTCACCTCCTTCACCAGGGGCATCTCTGCAGAAATCACCACCTCCTCATCTCTGTAGTCCCACACACATACATGAAAACATGACAAATTAAAAAACAAACCAAAAAAATAAAAATAAAAACTTTTGGATGCAGTTGAAGACTTTTTAATTCTGCTCACCCTCGTTTTTCAATGATGACCTCCTTAAGATGGACAAAACTGGCAGGAAACACTCCCTGGAGAGGAAAATGTGTGGGGGAGAACAAAATCCACAAAACTAGAAAAGAATATCTCCCAATTTAATAAATCTGAATGTCATGTATTATGTGTTATTGTATTCTTTCTGTTAAAATCAATGTGATGCAAAAAGCAGGTTGTGCGTGTGAATTTTTACCTGTTGAGATCTGTTCCTGGCCAAGTAGCCTCTGTACCATCCTGAAAGACAAATCGATTGTCATCTTAGTGCTATCACACTACACTGACATCTCTACGTGAGAAAGTGAGAAATGTGGAGGTGACTAGACTGGTCTGGTGTCTGACAAAGACTGACACATTTATTTGAGAAAAATATTGTTCATCAAAATAAAATGGTCCTTTAAAAAAAAAAAAATACAAATCAAGAAATGTCATATTATAACTTCAAAAGAGGTTACTTACATGGTGTCCAAACTAAAATATTTCAATGCAATGAACTCAGTGACTGTTAAAATTCAAATATGTCTCATATTTGCTTCAACATTTACTCTATTGTTATTAAGTACTAACTTAATTCTGACAATATTTTTTATTTGTGTATTTCGCATGTTTAATGAAGCTGGTTTTTAATATCAGGAAAATATGACCATTTTAGATGTAAAAAAATTAGTGCTGTCAAAATTAACGCGTTAATTTTGTCGATTAATTTTAAAGCTGAGAAAAATATTGTTCATCAAAATAAAATGGTCCTTTAAAAAAAAAATACAAATCAAGAAATTTCATATTTTAATTTCAAAGAGGTGACTTCAGAACAAATGAATTCAGTTACATGGTGTCCAAACTAAAATATGCTTTAAAATTTTAATGCTATAAACTCAGTGGCTGTTAAAATTCAAATATGTCTCATATTTACTTCAACATTTACTGTATTGTTATTAAGTACTAACTTAATTCTGACAATATTTTTTATTTGTGTATTTCGCATGTTTAATGAAATGGGTTTTAATATCAGGAAAATATGACCATTTTAGATGTAAAATATTAAAATTATCTGATGTATGTTACAAAAATCCTCATAAAATTGTTATTTATGAGCACCATGCAACAATAATATATAGAGAATATTATATTCTTACCATCACAGGCCTCCTGGATGTAGACCATGTCTCCTATCTCAAGTGGAAGCTGCTTTTCTCCTTTTCCAGCAAAATTCCACTTGACTTAAAAAAAAAATAGTTACAGTCTGGTGAGGGATGCATTTATTAGATCATATATTTTTAATGGTAGTATGATGACAAACCTTCCCAAAGCCAAGACCTCTCATGTAATAAATGTAAGCACAAAGAGTTAGCTAGCCCGACTGCTGAGGTACAGGAGTTCTTTGGTAACCTTGGCAACAGCTGATTTTAAATTGCCATGTTCACCTCTGAAGCCAATGGCTAAAGAAACAAAAAACAGCACCAGTATAGGCAGAATGGACTGCTCATAAAAGTAAAAAAAAAAAAGAAAGAGAGAGAGAGAGAGAGAGAGAGAGAGAGAGAGAGAGGGGCAAAGGAGAAACACTCTACAACTATCAGTATATAAAGAGAACACAGTTACCTCTAGCCTAAAAATAGTTCACCTGTCAAACTGGCAGAAAAAAATCATGAGTGACATATTAACAAAGTTTATTACAGCTAGATATAAACTGAGTTTTAATAGAGCTGAAAAAGATGACATTCAATTTTTAAAATTAAAAGAACTATTTTGACAACCTGCTTTCTGTATCTTATGTGATAGTGAACTGAATGTGATGGTGGGCTTTTTTAAAAAAAATATTGTATGATATTTCATATACCAAATGATTAATCATCATATAATTTATGCCTCGGATTTACTGTACAGGCAGCAGTCATAGCAATAGGTGTTTGCAGCAGGAATAGCAGCAGCTAGCAGTAGGTAGAGCAGTAAGTCGAGCACTGGCAGTATCTACCGTAGCCTATCCTGCCTCACCAGAAAGAGTACACTTGAAATCATTTTGTTGCAGGGTAAGTAAGCGTATAGCGAAACTAGTTGCACTAGCTCACAGGCCGGCTTTGCTTCACGGTGTGGGCACTGAACAAGCCACACAATGCTATAAAATGCCTGCTACGTAGAGCAATTCTTGTAACTGTATAAAAAGTGGCACACTACTTTCAGACCAACACTTAAATAAGATATATAATGCTTTCAAAAGGAAATCATGTGTGTACAGTGCATAACATTATGTGGTTTTTATCAATTCTTGCTACAGTATTTAGCTGTGCGGCTTTGAACTTCCTTCCTTCTTCCTCCACTTCCTGTGTTGTAGTCTTACACAGAGCCGGAATATATTCAATCTAAATGCAGTAGATAAACAATACTTCATTCAGTTTAATCATATTAGTAACTGATTCAAAATTACTTGTATAAAGTTATTGTCATGTTCTGTGTCAATCTTAAAATATAAGTGATAAAACTATTTGAGATGAAAGGTGTAAAATTGTCTTCACTCGTGTTTCCTTTGTTATTTATTGAACGGATAAATCAATGCATCGTCTGCAGCAGGCCGGTGGATCTCTGCTTTTACAATTTAAATTACAAGTCAGAAATCTATATAAGTTTGTTTCTGTCTCACATATCTAACTGCAACACATGCTGATCAGCTCGGCCATATTTAACCCAGATACCAGATAAACTACAGATTGTATTGAGAAGTTATGCTTTGACGGTGTAGGATTTGTTCCATCTTTCCACAACTAAAATTGTAATTTTCAGGAACGATTTATCTTCTTCCTTCTGTAGTTATGCACTGCATAATGTGTAATGCAAGGAAATTGCCTCCTAACTGCCGCTCAATTCTCCATCAGCTTAGGATGGATGGTAATTTTGTTTATGATTTTATCCTTCAGACAATCCACTGTATCTCTTTTGAGTTCTGCATTGAAGGTAAATGGTTAATATTTTAGGATTTAAATCTTTTGGAGGGATTACATCTGATGTGTTCATCCTAAACTTCTATGAAGCTGTTAGCACCTGCTCACATCCTGTTAAGCAGGAAGTGATGGACATCTATTTTTCTCATTCTTATTCATAGCCTGAATAGTTTACCAACATACTTAAACAGAGAGACACTGTTGCAACATGTACGTGCACACACACACATACAAAGACACACACAAGTGAGCATGTACTGACTTACCTACACCATACCGCTCCGAGATGGTCCTTGTCCAAGGAGCCATGGTTGCGTGTATTCCTTCACCTCCTTTCTAGTCTCCCTTTCTGATTCTCCTCTTATTTCTAGCTCTCTCTTTTGGGTGAGGGTGTCTGCTTCTCACTTCTGTATTTTGTTTTTTTACTTTAAATGAAAGCAATAGGCCCATCCCCCTCGCGTCTCTTCCTCTTCTGTTTCTCCTCTCTTCAAGCGGGTAAGGGGAAGTGGGTGAGTGCAACAAGGTGGAGTCCTATAGAGGTTAGAGGCCTGCGCAGTGTGAAGTCTCCATTTTGCTCATTTGTACTCTGTGAGTTACCTTATCTGTATTACAACTGAATGTAAAACATGAACATGCATATCCTGTTACAGAAGGGTTTTAAAGTAATGATGTGTACGGTATGTAAAAATGTATATTGTTGCAGTTCTCATTAAAGCAAAACCAGACCTGAACATGTCCCTTTTTAAGAGCAAGGTGGAATTAAATGTGACATTTTTTTGATTGATTCTTTAATCTGAACAAAATATAAACTGGATACCACACAGCGTGCAAAGTCTGGGACTTTACTCGACTGTCTACAGATTCTTTTATTCTAACCCTAACCCTCGTGTATTCAAGCTTTTGAAATCAAAAGTGTTAGGAGTCAGGAGAAGAAGCAGCACCACAGGTAATAGCTTGATTTTGTGTACATCTATAAATAATTTCAGCCCATCCCTGCTTTGGCATCACAGACTCTCTCCCTCCCTCTGCAACAAAAAAACTAAGAGTGGGAAAATCCTTGATCAGACTTGGTATGAAAACACTTAAATTTGCTTGTTTTAGGAATTCTTTATAAAGCTATACCTGAGACGTCAAATAAAACACCTTCAGTTTATTTCCTTTTACCTCCTTCATATAATGTTGTCAGGGTAACCATCAACTTCCCATTCTGAGAACATCTTCAACAGAGGAGGACGTTTTTCAATATTACTCTCAACATACATTATAGACTGCGCTGTTAAAAGTGAAAAAACATGAACATGATCATCTTTTCCTGTATTATGGATCAGGGAGTAACTAATCTGAAAGTCATCCTTCATTCCTTATACATTTTATGATCAGAATGACAGTCCTAAGGCAACAGTTTTTGACCTCTAATAGTGCTATGGAGCTGTTTTTCTATGAGTCGGTCCCAGTTTTGTTTGTTTATCACCCACACACATGTGACATGATACACAGTCACACCAATTGTTTCACATTGCTCCACTGATCTACAGGTGGCAGCAATTCACCAGTAAATGCAGAAATGTACCAACAAAGACGGCAAAGGAGAAGATTGCAAGCAAATAAACATGGATCTAAACAATGCAGGATTTAAAATACTTAAAAAGGTAAACATAACTTTTACTTGTTTGAATGAAAAATCCACAGGGCATCTTTAATACATACTTTATAAACATTGTCCAATTGCATCTCTAATCCTGTTATTTCAATTCTATAAACACATAAGTGTAAAGTAATTGTAACTAGAGTCTGACTTGAGTTCAAATTTCCACAAGTCAAAATCAGGAAGACAGGAAGTGACTGTGACTGTTGATCATTTCTTGGATGGCATTTTGAATATAAAAGACAGCTTTGCAGGTTGTCTCTCAGAGAGAAACAGACTGTCAAAACCTGACAGCCACACAACAGAGCTGGTTTACGGTTTTATCAGGATCTGACTGATGGCGTGGGTGATGTGTTTGACTTTTATTATAGTGATGATTGACAAGACTGGCTTTCAGCACACGTTAATATCAGCTACCTCTAAAATGATGCAGAAAAATGTGGAGTATTTAGTTGTAATTATCTATCACGGGTATGTTTTGTCATCACCACCGTTACAGGGAGGACAGCTTTTTTTCTTACAAGTTGTTTTGGCCAGTTCAGCTCTGATGTAGACTGTGTTGACAATGCTTGGGTATATTTACATGTTTACTATAAATACAATACATACTTGTTTGATGGAGTAGCTGGCTAACTAACAACGATATGCAACTAGCTCAAAACTGTTCCGCTATGTCATATTACCAAAAGATTATAAAATAACCATACCATACATTTTGCTGTCAAATGTAGAACAAAACAAATTCACGAAGTGACTGAGGAGATCGACAACTTGTTCTTAGGCTCTGTAATGAGACTGTTAACAGAGTACAGTGGATGAATTCCTTTCATCCCGAACAGAGCCACCATGGCGACCACTGTAAGTGATGTATAAGTCCAAATAAAGCAGACTCAAAAATATACCACACACCACAATAATAAATAAAGCAACATATAACAGACTCTGTGAAAAGCCGAAGCTGAGACCAGTCACATCAAAAATTGACAGTTCAGGCAGAAAAGTTGACAATAAGGGACAGTTTTTGGCCAGAATAAAGGTAACAAAAGGAGGTGGAACAAAAGACTGTCATTTCAGAGTGATAGTGGCAAAGTCAACATGCAACAACTTGCTTAGTAGGTCAGTGGCAGCTTATCTAGGCTTGATACAGCACATTGGAAAAGTGGGTGTGTATGGAGAGTTGGAACTGCTTAAAGGTGATCCGGTGAAGATAGTCCTTAAAGAAAACGCAAAACCATACAGTTATGTATTGACTGCCCAAGTTTGTCCCTTCAGGGATACGGTTACGCCCCCTTATGTTATGTGTTGTGAAGTGACGTTTTGTAGTCGTCTGTCCTGAGTTGAAGTTTAAATACAGCAGACGTGCAACTTCCCCGGGTCTCCTGTTTCCTCATTAATAGTCATCATATTAAATGACTAAGTATATAATAAAAATGGCGGCGAGGTACGGCCTCACGTTTGTTGTTTTTCAGCGGAAAGTCCGAGTTTAACAAGCTTAATTTGCGCGCGTACGTCGCGATGCTGTGGCTACCTGCAGTACAAGCTAGCTGCTCCGGTGTGATCAGGACTGTGCTGTGTCGGAGGACAGCGCTGCTACGGGGAAAGGAGACTGGTGTAAACGGATAAAGGAAGGACTGTATGGCACGACAGAAAGACATTAATGCAGTAAAAAAAAAAACAAAAAAAAACAATAAGTGCTGACAACCAGGACAAAGTTTGCACAAAGGAAAAGCAAATTGCTGAAGGAATATTCTCAAAATGGCTGCGCTGGTCGGACATATTGGACCATTTGAAGAAAATACAGAACAGTGGAGTTCATACACGGAAAGGTTTGAGTATTTTGCCCTTGCTAACAACATCAAAGCTGATGTTATTGTACCAACGTTTTTAAGTGTTATGGGAGGAAAAACATTAAACCTACTGCGCAGTCTAGTGCAACCTGCCAAGCCAGGAGACAAGTCCTATGATGAAATAGTGAAAATATTAAAGGATCACTATTCACCGAAGCCACTGATCATTGCAGAGAGATTCAGATTCCATAAAAGGAACCAGAAAGAGGGGTAACCTTTTCACAGTTTGTAGCTGTACTGAAACAGTTATCTGAACATTGTGAATTTGGACTTTAACTCAATGACACCATACGTAACCGGCTGGTGTGCGGTCTACGTAGTGAGGCTATTCAGAAACGGTTACTGACTGAAGCTAACCTGAGACTGGATAAGGCCATTAAGATCAGCACATCAATGGAGATGGCTGCCAGAGAAGCACAGCAGCTAAGTGCATCAACCCAAGTGCATAAGGTGTCTGAACCCACCAAGAAAGCAACAACTGGCCAGCTGTGCTACCGTTGTGGGAAAGCAGGGCATCAGGCACCAGAGTGTTGGTGTAAGGACTTGGACTGTAGGAAGTGTGATAAGAAAGGCCACATCGAACGTGCCTGTAGAAGCAAGAAGACTCAGACACACAAGCAGTTCAATGAGGAAAAGAGAGGTGATTTACACAGAAACAAAAAGAAACACGTGAACAAGATGGAACATGAACAGGATAAAAAGAGTGATTGTGAGTCTGATGAGGATACCGTGCATGTTTTATCTGTCTTGGAAAACGATGATGATGGTTACTGGGTCACACCACTACTTGAGAATAAACCAGTGCGGATGCAGGTGGACACTGGTACACGTGTATCCATGGTATCAGAAGTTGTATACAAAGAGAAACTGCAACACCTTGCTCTCTGAGGGACCAAGCTTAAATTAAGGACATACACTGGTGAGCCTGTCCCAGTGTTAGGAGCTGTAAATGTGGCAGTGGAATACAACAAGCAAAAAGAGGCTCTTCCACTGTACATCATTTCAGGAAACCGTCCAGCTCTGCTAGGTCGCAGGTGGCTAAAAAGAATCAAGCTGAACTGGTCAGAAGTGTTCTTGGTTATGGATGGAGAAACAAGCCCACTGCAGGAGATCTTAAAGAAGTATCCCCAGGTTTTTGATGGAGAGCTTGACAGCATGAAAGACATCATGGTTAAGCTGGCAGTTAAACCCGGCAGCACAACCAAGTGCCTAAAAGCTAGACCTGTCCCATATGCCATCAGACCGAAAGTGGAGGCAGAATTAGACAGGTTAGTGAAGAGTGGGGTTCTGGAACCTGTAAGCACAAGTGAATGGGCTACACCCATTGTCACCGTCATGAAAAAGGACGGAGCTTCAAGAATCTGCGGTGATTTTAAAGTAACTGTAAATCCGGTCTTGACAACAGAAAAGTACCCATTACCCCTCACTATGACACTATGACCTATTCTCCTGTTTGGCTGGAGGTCAGAAGTTTAGTAAGATAGATTTATCTCAAGCATATAGAGGATACTATAGAGGATAAAGCAAAGTTGAGCAGAAATTGAGAAACTTCCCACAGCTGGCACCATTACATCCTTGGGACTGGCCTGAAGAACCGTGGCAAAGAGTCCACATAGACTTTGCTGGACCACTGGACAACCACATGTTCTTAGTGGTAATTTGTGCTCATAGCACATGGCCAGAGGTTGCTGTGATGAAGAGCACCTCTTCAGAGAAGACCATTGAAGAGCTATGGTCCATCTTCAGCCGTTTTGGTCTACCACAACAACTTGTCAGTGATAACGGCCCACAGCTAGTGTCTGAAGAGTTCAAGACATTCATGGAAGAGAATGGTATTCAGCACATCAAGTCTGCGCCTTATCACCCAGCTACAAATGGGCTTGCTGAAAGATTTGTACACAAGATTTGTAACTATGAAGCAAGCTCTCAAATCCTCTTAAGGCACACAGTCCCTCAACCGACGCCTCAGTGCATTTTTGTTGTCATACAGAAATACACCTCATGCTACAACAAGGGTGTCTCCCGTTTCCTCTATGCTAAAGAGACAGCTCCGCACTCGACTTGATCTTCTGAGACCACAGAAGACTAAAGACGTTGTTCACCTGCAGCAGAGAGCTCAAATGGAAAGATGAGATAAAGCAAAGATCAGAAGTTGTCACAACTGGAGATAGAGTGCTCGCTCGGAACTACACCAGCGGTGTTAAGTGGACACCTGCAACAGTTGTTGCCAAAACAGGTCCTGTCTCATACATAGTGGAAACCAGTGATCATCTTATCTGGAGAAGACATGTCGATTAATTTCTCCACACTTCAGGTTTGTGTGATGACTCCTCTCAGGAACCATTTCTTGCTGGTTCAGTGCCGGAGGTCTATCAGGAGCAATATCAGTCATCAGCAGCAACCTTCGGGAATGGACAGTGTTTCAGGCACACCTACGTCTGCTCAGGTGCCTATGCCAGACATCACTCCCAACCTAGGACTCATTCAGTCCTCACCAAGAGACACACTGACTGATTTATCCACAGATCGTACTTACCCCAGACGGAACAGACAACCTCCTGAGAGACTGCTATTGTAGTATAGCGACTAACCCTTCACATTGGGGCAGAATAATCCCCAGGGTTCAGTCCAGATTGAGGTAGTCTACCCTCTCTCCGTAGTTAAGGCAAAAGTTCTATAGCCCTGACATGTTAATTAAAGTTCATTATATATTGTGTATTTGGAGCAGAGACTTTAAGTGAGAATGCAGAGCTAGTAAAATGTTTGACTTTTATTAAGGGAACATTAAAGGTACAGGGGGAGGGATATGTTATGTATTGACTGCCCAAGTTTGTCCCTTCAGGGATACGGTTACGCCCCCTTATGTTATGTGTTGTGAAGTAACGTTTTGTAGTCGTCTGTCCTGAGTTGAAGTTTAAATACAGCAGACGTGCAACTTCCCCGGGTCTCCTGTTTCCTCATTAATAGTCGTCATATTAAATGACCAAGTATATAACACATACAGTGTCGCAGCACCTCGCCGTATACCCATTCCACTCCTTTCAAAAGTCGAGGAGGAGTTAAAGCGGATAGAACAGAATGGCATTATCGAGCGGGTGACGGACCCAACAGAATGGGTTTTGCCGATGGTGCCAGTGCTTAAGCCGACTGGAAAAGTAAGGATTTGTGTAGGACTCACTAAGCTGAATGAAAATGTAAAAAGAGAAAGGTTTGTCCTTCCAACGGTTGACAGTATTCTGCACAAGTTAGCTGGAAGCTCAGTCTACACTACGCTGGATGCAGCCAGTGGATTTTGGCAAATTGCCTTGGATGAAGAAAGCTCAAAACTGACCACGTTTATAACTCCAAAAGGTCGCTATTGTTTTAAGCGGCTCCCCTTTGGAATAACTTCCGTGCCAGAGATATTCCAGAGAAAAATGCAAGAGCTTTTGCAGGACCATGAGGAACAGTGGTCTACATGGATGATATCCTGGTGTTTGGAACCTTAATGGAAGAACACGACCGTAACCTGAGAAAAGTCATGGACACCATCCACAGGTCAGGCTTAAAGCTTAACTGACATAAATGCAAAATGAGACAGAGCTCACTCCACTTCTTGGGTCACGCGATTGGCCGGGATGGCATTGCTCCATGCCCACAGAGAGTCACAGCCATCATCGCCCTGGAAACACTGAACAATGTGTCTGAACTGAAACGAGTACTGGGTATGGTAAACTATGTCGGCAGGTACATACCTCATTTGTCAGACATCCTGCATCCTCTTAACGAACTGTTAAAAACAAAGGTGACATGGATGTGGGGCCCTCAGCAGGAGGAAGCTTTCAGGAAAGTTAAAACGTTGATATCCTCTGCGCCGACGCATCAAGCTACTATCAAGGACTCAGTGGTGTACTGCTGCAGGATCATGGAGGTACACTCAAACCTGTAGCTTACTGCTCTCGAACGCTCACTGAAGCAGAGAAAAAATATGCACAGATAGAGAAGGAATGTCTCGCTGGGGTGTGGGCTTCAGAGAGATTTCAGAGAGATCTTTATTTGTGTGGGTTTAAAAAGTACTGTTAACTGATCATGAACCTCTTGTGACGCTCATCAACCACAGAGACTTAGATAGAGCTCCCCTGAGATGTCAAAGACTTCTTATCCGCCTCATGAAGTTTAACCCTGTTGCTGAGTTCCAGGCAAGAACCTGATCATCCCTGACACCCTTTCAAGGCACCCACAGCCCATTGAGGATGATACCAGACTTGATGAGGATGTCCAAGCATATGTGGATGCTGTGGAAGAGCAGGAGAGAAACAAACCAGTGTTAGAACGCATAAGAGAGGAGACAGAAAAAGACGACTCCATGCAGCTCGTTAAAAACTACATCAAGAAGGGGTCTCAGTGTGTGCTGTGGACTATTTCAGAGAGAGAGGCAGTCTAAGTGAACAAAACGGACTGTTAAAGAGAGGAAACCAGATCGTGATTCCACAAACCTTGAGATCTGAGATGCTGGAAAGGATCCACCACAGGCATCAGGGCGCGACCAAATGTCACGAGAGATACAGAGATGCCATCTGGTGGCCAAAGATCAGCCAAGCAGTGACAGATAAGGTGCTGTCATGTGCTCATTGTAACAAACACAAACCAAGCCAGCACAACCAAGCAACCAACCACTCATTACCACACCGCTGCCTGAGCTCCCTTAGCAGAAACTTGCAGCAGACTTGTGTGAGTTTAAAGGAAAAAATTTCCTAGTAGTTATGGACTACTACTCGAGATGGCTGGAGATACTGAGCCTTACAAAGACCACAAGTGAAGCAGTCATGAGCAAGTTAATGAGCATTTTCACACGATTTGGACTTCCGGAAGAACTGATTACTGATAACGGCCCTCAGTTCGCCTCTCAGCCATTCAGGGATTTTATGTCCAAATATGACATACAGCATACAACTTCAAGCCCGTACTACCCCCAGGCCAATGGGTTGGCCGAGCGTGCAGTACGAACAGCCAAAAGCATCTTGAGACAATCAGACCCTCAGCTTGCTCTTCTGAGTTACCAGGACACTTCTACAGAACCGATGAAAGAGAGTCCAGCCAGACTCCTTATGGGAAGGAGACTACGGACCACAGTCCCCAAGCTCAATCACCTGTTGAGGCCAGCTTGGCCTGATTTGTCGACTGTGAAGCTGAACGATGCAAAAGCTAAAAGAACCTATGAAAGAACGTACAATAGGAGATACTCAGCAAAGCCACTGCTGTTGACATGGGTGACAGAGTATGTCTCAAAACTGACACTAAAAAGAAATGGAGCCAGTCTGGGGTTGTCCAGGCTACAAGTTCAACACCACGTTGATTCGTTGTGAAAATGCCTGGAGGAGAAACCATCAGAAGGAACTGCAGGCAATTGCAAATTGTCAACAGAGAACTTGATGAGACTCAACCAGTGACAAGCTCAACTTCACCAGACCGCAGTGTTATCACTCACAATGTTCCAGACCCTGTTGGTCTTAAACCAGAGACCGCTGTTGAGACACACACACACCTGGAGTCAAAGTGATACGCTCTGGACGTGTTGTGAAACCTGTTGTCAAGCTGACTCTTTAGTTAGTTGGAAGGGAAGCCAAGTGGGGCAGAATAATCCCCTTTCCCGTTCCACCAGGGAGTGGTAGTCCACCCACTACCCTGTAGCCTAGAAATGTGTTTTATTATGTTATGTATGATTGAGTTTTTTTTTTTTTTTTAATGGGATGGATGAATAAGAAGGGTTGATGAAATAATTTGTTTATTACCTGAATTGAGGAAATTGTTCATTTGAGTGACTTGAAATTTAAAGTTACTATTCAGAATATGTTTCAGAAGTAATTGTTAAAGTTCAGAATTCATAATATGATGCAGAGTATTCCTTTGAATTTAAAAGGGGGAGAGGCGTAAGTCAGCCTTGTGTTTATATGAGCACTCTTCCAGAGTAGCCAGTAGAGGGCGCTACAAGTGGGTGGGTGGGTGTAGAAGATCCTACACCCGCGAAAATGACAGATCAGTCAAAGTGAGCCCCCTTGTGGCTGGCTATAGTGGCTACAGGTCATAATTCCCGCACCCTTCATAAAAATGACACTAAAAACTCAATGTACTCTTCAAATAATGTTTCTACAAACGTGTTTGTTATTCTAGGTAGTTTTCATCACGATAACCCATGTCCAAGAGTCAATTTCCCCAGATAAGATGGGTTTTATTCGTTATTTGCCACTATAAACACACTCTGACCTCCTCAAGCTTTTATTTTGGTACTTCCGGTTACCGGCATTTGAATTTGCATATTAGCTAAATATTTAGTTTCACCCGAAACATTTAGATTCAACATTTAGATATAGATTTATATTTAACATTTAGATTTAACATTTAGATTCAGATTTAACATTTAGATTTAGATTTAGCATTTAGAGTCTACATTTAACATTTAGGTGTAACATTTAACATTTGGATTTAAATATTTAAAATATCTCTAAGTTCACAAATATTGTTTTAAATGTGCAAAAAAGTTACTCTCAAAAATTCAAACCAGTTTTTTAAACATCGTTTGAAGCTAAATGTGACAAAATGTTGCTGTTATTTTCAGCGCGCGGTCCCATTCTCTCATTCTGATGAGAGCAATTGAACTAAACGGCAGTTGGTTTCTATTGTTGTTGTACTGATGTTGAGGTATATCAGGGACTGTACTATTGCTCAGGCGCGAAACTGAGGAAGAGGCTGTGCACATTTATGCACAAGGTACACTGGATCATCAGGACATGACAATTATTAATTTTCTATGTTCTGCAGCCTATCTACACAGATCAGCTGTTACACATAGTCTCAGGTTCATATCAAATCAAATCAAATCAAATCAATTTTATTTGTATAGCCCAAAGTCACAAAGTACATTTGCCTCGCTTTACAATCTGTACAGGGAGTGACACCCTCTGTCCTTAGACCCTCGGTTCGAGTGAGGAACAACTTGCCCACAAAAACCCTTTTAACAGGGAAAAAATGTGGAAGAAACCTCAGGAAGAGCCACAGAGGAGGGATCCCTCTCCCAGTATGGACAGACGTGCAATGGATGTCACGTGTACAGGACAAATCAACACAAACATATTGTACAATTACAATGACTGACAAAATGGCAATGAATCACAATGAATGATAAAATGACCACAGTAACAGATATGGTAGCAATAATGACAGTAATAATATGTGTAGTGGACGTCGTCGTGCAGGATCACAGCAGCAGCCACGATCCACGATAACCTGCTGGACGACAAAACACAGAAGAAGGGAAGTTTGGTTAGTAACATGCATTAATGAGACATGTATGTCCACAGATGAAGGGAGAGAGAGGGAGAGGGAGAGGGAGAGAGGGTGAGAGAGGGAGAGAAAGAGGGAGAGAGAGAGAAGGGAAGGAGAGTCCCCCGGCAGTCTAATCCTATGGCAGCATAACTAAGGGATGACCTGAGCCAGCCCTAACTATAAGCTTTCTCAAAAAGGAAAGTCTTAATTAATTATTTTGGACTGTTGGAGATGTTGATTTAATTTTTATTAAGTTTTTATGATGAACTCCTCTTCTGTTTGTTTTATCTTTAAATAATGAAGGTGGACGGGGGACAGACACTTGGCCATGTTTCTAGATATGAGAGCTGCTCCATCCAAAGTGGGATGGATGCCATCTCTCCTAATCAGACCAGGTTTTCCCCAGAAAGGTGTCCAGTTGTCTATGAAGCCCACATCGTTTGCTGGACACCACCTCGACAGCCAGCAGTGAAATGATGACATGCGGCTAAACATGTCATCACTGGTCACATTGGGGAGGGGACCAGAGAAAACTATGGAGTCCGACATCGTTTTGGCATATTCACACACCGATGAAACATTAATTTTAGTGACCTCCGATTGGCGTAACCGGGTGTCATTACCGCCGACGTGAATAACAGTCTTACTGTATTTACGCTTATCTTTAGCCAGCAGTTTCAAAAAAGATTCGATGTCGCCCGCTCTGGCCCATCTGGATGCATTTATCTATGGCCCCCGGTGTCGTTAAATTCACGTTTCGGACTATGGACCTGCCAATGACCAGAGTTGGCCTCTCAGCGAGTGTGTCGCTGAGCGGGGAGAATCTATTAGAAACGTGGAGTGGTTGGTGGTGTACCGTGGGCTCCAGTTTGGGGCTATGCCACCTTTGAACAGTCACCCAGCCTCCCGGCTGCTCGGGAACTACCGGGGGACGGCTAACTGAAGCTACCTGCGGCGGTACCGCACCGGCTACAGGGGACTGGCTAACTATCTGAGCTACTGACTGTTCGGTGGTGCGGTACCGTGCCTCTAACTCACTGACCCTCGCCTCCAAAGCTACAAATAAACTACATTTATTACAAGTACCGTTATCACTAAAGGAGGACGAGGAGTAACTGAACATGTGGCACACAGGGCAGGAGAGGACAGAGCAGGAGAGGAGAGAGGAGAGAGAAGTTAGTGTGGCTAACAGAAACTGGTGAAACTAGCAGATTGTGGTCACAATAGTAAAGAGACCTGTTCGTGCACAGACAGAACAAGTCTAAGGATAGTGCAGAGATAAGTAGATAGTCGCTGATGTGAGAAATATACAAAAATCTGTTTAGGTGAACAGAGCAGAGAGCACCGTGGCAGCAACACCGATAACCGGAAGTGACACAATACGTTACCGCAAAGCACGTCGTCCGTGTAGCAGTCAAGAACAGACAGTTTTAGAATACTGTAACAGCAATACTAGCACGCAGTGTGCTAGCAAAAAATAGCGGCAGATTATTTAATCTGATTGAAATGAAATGTCATTCAGTCACATTATAACATATCCTGTGATCTTCTTTCCGTCACGATTTTTCTTTTTTTTTTTTCGTCCTTCTGCACCACTCCTAAACTTTCTTTTAGGAACATTGTAGTGTTGTTAATTTCCCACACCAGCAAAATAACGATACCCATAACCCACAATGCCGCGGTTGCCGACCGCTGCGGCTGCGATGTCACCACCGGAGAAGGGAGCGGTCACAAACTAACTTACTTTACTGGTTTATTTTTCACCCCTGTACTAATACGTCTGTTTAAATTGATTGTAAATTTAATTGTTATCGTCATTGTAGTATATGTTGAAATAAAGAGAGGGTCAAAAAATCCAATAACACAGTGATCGTGTGGCCCCCTCTAGTGGTTGTGGCCTTAAACAACCGCATAGAATGTTTATGCCAGCGACCGACCCTGGATGAGTTTTATTTGCCACTATAAACATGCTCTGACCTCCTTGAGCCTTTATTTTGGTACTTCCGGTTATCGGCATTTGAATTTGCATATTAGCTAAATATTTAGTTTCACCCGAATCATCAAAAATTTATATTTATATTTATATTTAACATTTAGATTTAGATTTAACATTTAGATTTAGATTTAGCATTTAGATTTTACATTTAACATTTGGATTTAAATATCTCTAAGTTCACAAATATTGTTCTAAATGTGCAAAAAAGTGACTCTCAAAAATTCAAACCAGTTTTTTAAACATTGTTTGAAGCTAAATGTAAAGTACAAAATGTTGCTGTTATTTTCAGTGTGAGCTGCTTTACAAATGGCACCCCATATCTGCTTTCTTAAATTACATACACATTTATATAAAATTGTAAAAATGTTAACAGGAAACATTTCATATTATAACCCTGTTAAGTATTAACTGTTATTCTTAAGTATTATGCAAGAAATTACAATAAAATCCTTACAATACATCATGCTTAACTTTAAACAATATGATGCCATGAAGTGATCAAAATGCAGCTGCAATTCTTGAGAGAAAACAAGCAGAAATTTGATCAAAAGGAATAAATAGAATGTCTAAAAAAAGGGGAAGTAATAACAAGAAGTAGAAAAAAGGAACCATTCCAAGTCCAAAGGAAGCGAGAGTGTCAGCTGTGGATCCAGTAAGTTTCATGTCACTTTATAATCAATACAAAATCTCACACTAATACAATGTCTATCAGTCATTTCTTCATATTAATAAAGGTTTTTATTAAAAAAAAAAAAAAAAAGCTTCAGATATGACTTTGAAACACATTGTTCCAGTGCCATGTTGCTATGTTAAAGGCTAAGAACATGGTTCAGACACCACAGCAGCTTTTGAAGGAGAAATCAATTTAATTTATTTATATACAACCCCAGTTCTATGTACATAAAAACAGAATGCAATGATTTGCATCAAATCTCACAAACTATATTTTATTTACTGTGATAGAGATATTGAGACACAGATGCACAGCGGCAGCAAATCATCAACTAATTATAAACTGTAATGAAGATATGGTAGCAATAATGACAGTAGTAATATGCGTAGTGGACGTCGTGCAGGACCACAGCAGCAGCCACGATCCACGAGAACCTGCTGGACGACAGAGCACAGAAACTCCAGGGAAGAATTTTAGTTAGTAACATGCATTAATGAGACATGTATGTTTACAGATGGTGTGTGTGTGTGAGAGAGAGAGAGAGGGAAGAGAGAGTTTTCCGTGCCTGACTAGGCATACCCTGAAAGAGACAGACACAGACAGAGAGAGAGAGAGAGAGACAGAGAGAGAGAGGAGGGGAGGGAGGAGAAGTGCCCCGGCAGTCTAATCCTATGGCATATGGCATAACTACGGGATGCCCTGAGCCAGCCCTAACTATAAGCTCTATCAAAAAGGAAAGTCTTAAGTCTATTCTTAAAGGTGTTGACCGTGTCTGCCTCCCAAACCCAGAATGGTAGTTTGTTTCACAGAAGAGGAGCTTCATAGCTGAAGGCTCTGGATCCCAATCTACTTTTCATCTTTCCCAGAATGGGAGAGATGTGATTTCTGATCTTGGTTCCTGTCAGAACACGTGCAGCAGCATTCTGAATTAACTGCAAAGTCCTAAGAGACTCATAGAGCAGCCTGATAACAAAGAGTTACAATAGTCCAGCCTAGAAGTAACGTGCGTTTATGTGGACGTTAAAGGACAAATCCTGATTAAAAACAACTCCAAGATTCTTGGATGAACCAAATGTTTTCTATTGGTGAAAGGTCTGGACTGCAGGCAGGCCAGTTTAGCACCCATACTCTTCTCCTGCAAAGCCATGGTGTTGTGAAGGATGCAGTATGTGGTTTAGCACTGTCTTGCTGAAATATGCAAGGCCTTCCTGAAAGAGACGTTGTCTGGATGCCTCTATGTACTTTCCAGCATTGATGGTACCTTTCCAGATGTGTAAGCTGCTGGCGACATAGGCACTAATACAACCCCATACCATCACAGATGAAGAGTTTTGAACTGGCCGCTTATAACAAGTTGGATGGTCCTACTCCTATTTAGTGCGCAGGACACAGTGCCCATGATTTACAAAAAGAATAAAACCTGACCTCAGACCATTTTAAATGAGCTTTGGCCCAAAGAAGATGGAGGCATTTCTGGATCATGTTCACATATGGCTTCTTCTTTGCATGATACAGCTGTAAATTGCATTTGTGGATTGCATGACAAACTGTGTTCACAGACAGTGATTTCTGGAAGTGTTCCTGAGCCCAGGCAGTAATTTTCAGTTGAGAATCATGCCCATTTTTAATGCAGTGCCACCTGAGGGCCCGAAGATCATGAGCATCCAGTTTTGACCTTTGACCTTGTCCTTTGTGCACAGAGACTCCTCCTGATTCTCTGAATGTTTGATGATATTTTACATTGTAGATGGTGGGATCTTCAAAGTCGTTGCAATTTTACATTGACAATCATTTTTCTCTTTTTGGGTTACACGAGGTCACGTGTGAGCCTTGTGGTCCTCTGCAGTATTAATTGTTTGTCTTTGACTAGGTGCCACCATATCTCAACACTGTGGTGGCCAGGGTCGAAGAGGCCTGTTGCTGCATTCCTAGACATAATAGATAGCTAATTGTTGACGTTCCATTAGCATGAACAGACAACAGTGTCTCCAGACTAGAATGTGTTGAAGGTGAACACGAACTATTTTGGGCGTAAAGTATTTGTGGCGTCATCTATGAGGGTTTAAAGTGTGACCACCAGCATGAGTTCATCAGAATGCGAGACCGACTCAAGCACTTCAGGTGTACTTTGAGAGTGTCTCTAGTTCTCCTTGGCCAAGCGTCAATAAATAATACAGCATAAGACATCAGAGGCTCCTGAACACTTTCTTCCCTCCTGACTTCACCATTGACCTTTGACTTCAGCAATTTCTCCACAACAATTGGCGTCACGAACAGGATTTCAACAGAACAAAGACGTGGTAAGTGCAAAGTTTTATTACTATGCCTTACCATGTCTGCGTTTGACGAAATCATAAAAAAACTATGTGTTTATTTAATCTGCCTGGAATATAAAAACATCTAAGACCCACCAGGGGGTCAGGAGCTTCAATGTCTTGGGGACAATGTCCTGGCTGAAACCTCTGGCGTTGTTTGGAATGTATGTGTCATACAAATATCCCAGTTAGATGTTCAATTCGGCATATTGATTAAAGTGAGAAATCAAGAAAGCTGACAATGTTGTAAAAAAACAACTTTAAAAAATAAAAGGAGCTGTAACAATAATTGATTACAGAGCAGTGTACAGTGTGTGGATCTGATGGGGGGCAGGTTGGGTTTATGACCAACTGCATTGCCACTACGTGGCTGTTTCCAGGGCAGTTTCGGGCTGCACTCGGCACAGAGAGACCCACCTGAGGTTTAAACTATAGAAAAGACATTTTCACCTCAGATCACCACTGCTGTAGTTAGAAAGGTGTGGAGACTGACCTTTGATGCTGCTGTATGTGGTTTAAAATCTGTTTGTCTGTATGTGTAATGTCCTACTGCGCAAGCGAAAATGGGTAATGATCTGTCCAAAACAGTAGACAAATCTGAAAATATGCAAACTGACTCAGCAAAGGCTAAATCAAAGACGAAATATTTTTCTTTAAAAAAAACAACCAATGTGAAATTAGATGGTCAACCTGTCATTGATAAGCAGTGTGCTAAAACAAACACACACACACACATCTGACCAGGCATCACAGTTTAAGGCGATGTTTTCTGTTGGAATTGTCGGTAGACTGGAAGGATGAGATTTCGTGTCTCCGTTCACTTCTCTTTTGTGTGAATGGATGAATAGCATCTGACCGTATGAGGGAATATTTGAGAAAGAAAAGCTGCTAATGGCTGAGATAAATGTTAACCCTAATGGTGGAAATCCATCCTGTGAGTCCAGATCCATCCAATAATGTATGCAAGTGTGGTTGACTGGTCTGTAAAAAGATGTATTGGTGGTGTGAGAGTGAGTGACAAAAGCTGCAAGTTTGAATCCAGTGACTTAAAAAGGTAACTGATCTAAGTGCCAAATGTGTCAATGCAAGTACTAGAAGCTAAGTTGCAAACTAGAGCTTTAGAAATGGCTAAGATAAAGCAGCGACATGTTGATAATTTGGAAAATTGTGCAAAAGCTATGATGTATGGCTGGGCAAAGCACCAAGCCAAGATTCTCGCTCCCCATGATTTGTTGAGTATTTTAGCCAAGGTCGGGATAACACTGTTGGAACAACAAAAAAACAATGGAAAAGCGCTCTTCGTCTTTCTGCAACTTTTAAATACAAGGCCCTCTTGCAATGCAATGATACTGTAGATGAACAACCAAGCACATCACAAACTAAGGCAGAGGATGAACTTTTCCTACTAACAGCTACAGTAGTGAATTAGAAAGGAAAGTCAAGATTATGCACAGACAGGAGAAGGAAGACAGCAGACAGTCTAATGAGTCAGATTTAGAAGGAGAAGGAGCCAGACCCAGAGAGGAGGAGCCTTACACAGACCTTAGTGACGAGGAAGTGCAGATTGTAAAGCCAAAACAAAACAACATCTCTGCTCTTCCTCTTCAAGGATTATACTGTTAAAGATAGCTCTGTTCAACTTCATTTAAAAAGTAACCTTTTTACTTAAATTGTCATAGGATATAGGTTATTTCTACTGCAAAGAAAAAAATGTTTCAAGTGTTTGAAGTTAAGTATTGTAACAATCATCGCATACTATTTTGGTGTAGTACAATCTTCTTTAAACTTGATTAACACGTTTCAACTTGATGAATATGTTTCGCACACTTTAAATCAACTCAGAATCAACTTCAACTCCAATCATTGTGCTCAAATAATAATAGAAATAACTGTATAAGTCAAGCTAAAAAATCAAACTGACTCTACTACAAAGCACACTTTGTTTACGCTACTACATAAATGCCTAAATCTGATGTTATACTCGATTAGGCAGACGAGAAACACAGAGGCACATAGGAAAATAACTTTCCCCCTGCCTCTGAAGTGTCAAAAAACCAAACAAAAAAAAAAACAAATGTGGCAGCTGCTTGTAAACTGTCATTAACTGACAGACCCAAGACTGAAAGGCAACTATGAACAAAGCAATGGCTTTGTACAGGAATGAGGTTTTCACTTTTAATAAACCTGTCTCCAGCCTAAAGCAGATGATTCAGTATGCACCACAGGAAAGTGGTCAACACCAAAACACAGTAATTATCAATAGGAATGGCCGTCGTCGGAACTGACCCAGTAACCAAAGCTACTACATCATTTCCGGCTCTACCCGCTCCACAAGCGACTACGTCATTTCCTGCTCTTCCAGCCCCACCCACACAAGCTGCTTACATGCAGCCAACATTTTACAATCAAGCATAGGGAGGCCATGGAGGGGCGGGATCAAAACAACCATTTCATATTCAAGCTGCAACTATTCAACTTTCTAGTAATCCCGCCGAAGACCCGATGATGCCCGTTCAAGTTAATGGAAATACCGTTGAAATTTTGGTAGATAGTGGGGCAACTATTTCTACTGTAAAAACTGCAGAGCATGTATGCACACCTACATCCAACTTTATCACCACTGTAGGCGTTCCGGGGTTCCCATTGCGGAACTGTTATCTCAGAGGACGAAAATAACAGTTGAAGGCTCTGAAGTGATGCATTCTTTTCTGATATCTGATAAAAGCACAATTCATCTCATGGGGAGGGATCTGCTTTGTAAACTGCATGCTACTATTCAGTGCACCCCGGATGGATTGTTTTTGACCCTCCCTGATGAAAAAGCCGCTCTAGCATTTCAGTTTTTGCAGAGTACGGAAGACAGTTTGTATTGCTGGGAATTGATAGGTTTTAATATGCTTCCCAGTTTCACTGTTTCAGATATTCAGAAAATCGCCAAATCATCTCCAGCATGTGCAACATTGATGTCTACAATGAGGCCTCTTTTGCATTGTCATTGTACTGCAGCATTTAACCCTTCTGAGCAGTATAAACAATTGGTTTCCAGGTTTTTAAATAAACAAGAGGGGTTAGAATGTGAACAATGTTTGTTTGTTGGTCCGCAGGGATGTGCCATACCAGTCCAACTATCTAGTGAACAGCAGAGGTTGTTTAATGTTGAAAATTCATATCCACATATCGTTGTGGTCGTCACACCTGGCTGTGAGCTGAAACACCTTGGACACATGGTGGCTCAGTGCCAGGCATTGAGAGAAGCTGTACCAGCTTCTCAACACCAAACAGTAACATATTTAGCGGAGGAACTGTATATGTTGTCTTTAGATGAACATATGCAATTACCGATGTCTACATTTGTTACTCACCAGCCGCCTCTTCCCACACAGTATGGACCTCCTTCTGAATTGTCTGAGGTTCCACCTATTTTGTGGGCTAAACATAAAAATCATGTGGGTTTTGTAAATTCGGCTCCGCCACATAAAGTCACACTTAAGCCTAATGCTAAGCTACCTATGATTAGACAATACAATTTGCCTCACAGAGCTGTAGTAGGAATTGAAAGTGTTATTCAGTCTCTATTGGATCAAGACGTGCTAGTTCAAACCACCAGCCCATGTAACACTCCCATTTTACCAATTCCCAAAGCAAATCGCCCTGATGAATGGTGGTTCGTGCAGGACCTGCAAGCGATTAATAATATAGTGGTACCTGCAGCTCCAATTGTGCCTGACACCAATTAGATTTTAGCTTCTTTACCACCTAACTCCACGCACTACACAGTCGTTGATCTGAGTTCTGCATTTTTCTCGATACCGTTGCATCCAGATAGCCAGTATCTGTTCGCATTTACATTCAAAGGTAAGCAATACACTTGGCGACGGTTGCCGCAGGGTTTTGTCGAGAGTCCAACGGTGTATGCAGCGGCAGTAAAAAGAGATCTAGATGGGCTCCACCTGCCAGGGGGCTCCACTCTCTTGCAGTACGCTGATGACCTCCTAATAGCTTCTCCATCAAAAGAAGCTTGCCACACAGACTCTATCTTGCTGCTACAGAGACTGGCCGAGTGTGGTCACAGAGCGTCGCTGGCAAAGTTGCAGTTCTGTCGACCAGAGGTGACGTATTTGGGTCATGTTCTGAAGGATGGACAACGCCTTTTGTCACCGGAGAGGGTGAAACTGCTAGTTAACATGCCTCCCCCACAAACAAGAAACAAATGCTCTCTTTTCTGGGGATGGCTAATTACTGCAGACACTGGATTTTTGAATATGCAACTATGGACTCTGTTTTGCGAGCCACCACACTGCAATCAGCTCCACCCGTGGTACAGTGGACTGAGGAAATGCACAAAGCCTTTCAAGATCTGAAAAATGCTCTCACAATGGCTCCAGCGTTGGGTTTGCCTGACTATCATCAGCCGTTCCATCTACATGTGCATGAGAGAGATGGCTTCACCACTGGTATTCTGGTACAGAAACATGGTTCTCATTATCGTCCTGTTGCATACTACTCCTCTCGACTGACCCCTGTAGTTCTCGGTATGCCAGGTTGTTTAAGAGCAGTGGCCGCTGTTGCCATTTTGATCGACAAATCTTCTCCCATTGTACTGGCTCATGACTGTGTCGTGCACATTCCACATGCAGTATTACACATTTTGAACACATCTGCAACACAACACATGACAGCAGCACGTCGCTCAGGTTACGAGCAATAATTCTTTCAGTCCCCCCATAACTTAAAGCGCTCCTCCAATAAATCCACTACTCTGCTACCATTGATTGATACACGATGATGAGCATGACTGTACCGCCCTTTGAAATGTGCACATCTCCGAGACCAGATCTGCTGAAAACCCACCTATACCATATTTGATATGGTTCTTTATTACTGATGGTTCGGCTACAGACCATCTGACAACGTACATTTGGCTTGGTATGCAGTAGTAAATGATTTTGAAGTTATTGAAGCAGGATCTTTGCCTCATGGACTTCAGCCCAAGCAGCTGAGTTGTTGCTCTTAGTAGAGCCTGCATACTTGCTTCTGGTAAAGTTGTCACTATCTACACTGACTCGCGATACGCATTCGGCGCTGCGATGACTTTGGCACATTATGGAAAATGAGAGGTTTTGTTCTGTCCTCTGGTACAGCATACAGCATCACGCGTGTAAATGATCTATTAGAGGCTATTTTGCGCCCGTCAGCTCGCGATTATAAAATGTGCAGCCCCCACTAAAGAAATTATTCCTGTTTCACGAGGAAATGCAATGGCTGATACTGCCGCCAAACAAGCCGCACTTTCCTCCTCCTCCATGATCCATCCATATCACACAACAACCGTCCAATCCAAATCACGTACTTCCGCTATTGTGGCGTGAAAATGCAAAATCACGCTGATGGACAGGGAGAGAATCTTTGGTGTGTAAAGGTTGTGCAGTTGATTTGGAGTCTGGCTTGTGGCTCCACCGGATGGGCGACTAGTTGCCCAAGGCTCTCCTACATGTCTTGGCATGTGTGGCACATGGACCAAACACATGTCGGAAGAGGGGATAAATGTGTATTCGTTCACAATGGTTTGCACCAGGCATTACACAAGTCTCACAACACTGTGACAGTTGTATGACGTGTCCAACAAACCAGAAAGAGAATAGCACAGTGAAGCATGACCACCCTGGAACCTCCACACGGTCCCTTTGTAAATTGCAAATAGACTTTGTACATATGCCAAGTTGTTCAAGGCTACAATATTTGTTAGTTGTGACAGATCGATTCTCAAAATGGTTGGGGCTTTGCGACAGGAAAAAAAGAGGCTCAACAGTTTTTAGTTGTCTTCTAAAAGAGGTGATCCCTAGGTTGGAGTGCCACAGGGATAGTAGTGACAGAGGTCCGGCTTTTGTTATCAGAATAACGCAGGGTCTGTCAGATTATCTTTGGGTTCAAGTGGCAGTTACATGTTCCATATGACCCACAAAGTTCTGGTCAAGTTGAGAGAATGAACGCAACTATCAAAGATCGGTTGACCAAAACAGTGCCTGACAACAGGCCTTAAATGGCCTGATTGCACTGCCTATTGTGGTGATTCCATCCGAAGCGCACCAAGCGCAACAACAGGACTAAGTCAAATCAAATCAAATCAATTTATTTTTGTATAGCCCAAAGTCAAAAGTACATTTGCTCAGAGGGCTTTACCATCTGTACAGGGAGTGACACCCTCTGTCCTTCAGACCCTCGGTTCGAGTGGGAAAAACTTGCCCACAAAAACCCTTTTAACAGGGAAAAAAAATGTGGAAGAACCTCAGGAAGAGCCACAGAGGAGGGATCCCTCTCCAGGACGACAGACGTGCAATGGATGTCACGTGTAGGACAAAATCAACACAAATATTGTACAATGACTGATAAAATGACAATGATTATAATGAATGATAAAAATGTTCAAGTATAGTAATGGTAGTAATAATGACAGTAATATATGTAGTGGGCGTCATGCAGGATCACAGCAGCAGCCACGATCCCGAGAACTGCTGGACGACAGAGCACAGAGAAACCGGGGAAGTTTGGTTAGTAACATGCATTAATGAGACATGTCCACGATGGGAGATATGGAGAGATATGGAGAGATATAGAGTATAGATATATATATATAGAGAGAGTGAGATATAGAGAAATATAGAGTATATATATATATATATATATATATATATATATATATTATATAGAGAGAGACGAGAGAAGAAGAGAGAGAGAGAGAGAGGAGGAGAGGAGGGATGAGAGAGAGAGAAGAGAGAGAGAGATTTAGAGAGAGAGGAGAGATGAGAGAGAGAGTGGAGGAGAGAGGGAGAGACGAGAGAGAGAAGTTTTCGGTAAGGAGATGTGTACATCTTCAACCACTACCGTGCCTGGCTAGCATAACCCTCGGTGGGTCCCCGGCAGTGTAATCCTATGGGCAGCATAAAACTAGGGATGACCTGGCCAGCCTTAACAAAGGCTTTCTCAAAACGGAAAGTCTTAAGTCTATTCTTAAAGGTGTTGACCGTGTCTGCCTCCCGAACCCAGAAAGGTAGTTTGTTCCACAGAAGAGGAGCCTGATAGCTGAAAGCTCTGGCTCCCAATCTACTTTTGGAAACTATAGGAACCACAAGGAACCCAGCGTCCTGAGAGCGCAGTGTTCTAGAGGGGTAATAAGGTATTATGAGCTCTTTTAGATAAGATGGTGCCTGACCATGAAGAGCTTTGTAAGTAAGGAGAAGAATTTTAAATTCTATTCTAGATTTAAGTCCTCATGAGGTGTTAATGGGGAGACCAATGTCCACAGGGATAAGTCCCCCTTTGACACCACACAAAACTTCTCTGCTTTGGACGGATGAGTTTATGGCTGAATATGTAAAAAGATTAACTGACGTTTTGAATTTTATCATTACAGGTGTCTGAATGGCTCACGAAACCATCAGAGGAACCAATTGATCCTTTTAATGACGGAAATTTTGTATTAATCAAATATCTAAAAAAAATGTTTTTGTCTCCCAGGTGGAACCAGGTGTTGGTGACAATGAGGACTTGTATTTCCTGCGCTTTAACCAAACTGCCTATTAACCAAACTAACCAAACTGTTAACCCTGTTATGTTTGAGTGTCCAATTGACAGATGTGATGACTGTTATATTGTTCACCCCCTGACTTTCTCTCAAGGTAAATGGTCGTGGACAATGCATAACAAAGCTCTGATTAAGACAGTGCTGAGTGTACCCAGGTAATGAAGGTAACATTCACAGCTGCTGTACCTTTGACTGAACCTCTGTGGTGTTTCACTAAACAGCCATTGAAAAGTTATCCTGATTATAAACTGTGGGCTGTTAATTGCCGAGATGTTCCAGGGGAGGTGCAGAGCGGTAAGATCTGTACTATGGTGAAACTGATAAGGGTGACAGTTTTCTATATACTGGTCAATTTTCTTCCATAAATACACTTGAGGCAGTCAAACCTAAATCAACAAGGCGTGATGGAGGTACAGGTGAAGTTTCTCAAACTCTAGTGCAAAAAACAAATTCGGCCTTCAGTCTAATGAATGATTATGCTTGCGATCGTAATCTCAGTAACTGTTGGCTATGTCAAAATATGCCTTCGTCCATACACTCACCAATGTCACATCCAATTCCATTCACTAGAGCGGATTATAAAGTGTTCAACTGGAATGATTTGGCCACGAGATTTGAAGATGAAGCAGATGAGTGCTATACTTCTGCCTACCCTGTAGTCTCCACATGATACTGAAATTGCCTTATACATTGCTAAAACAGTCAATGAACAGTACCTACTGAGCAGTTTCAGTTATACTACAACTTTTCGCATTTATCATACACAAAAGTATCTAAAATTAGGTTTTGAATATAGAGTTTAAATAGTTCCGGTCCAAACAAACTGTTCAAAACCTCTTGGAAACCAGGTGTGTGTGTACGCCCAGAGGTTGCCAATCCAGTGGGTAAGCGGTATTATGATTTTGAAGGTTTTGAGGAAAGGATTCAAGGCTTTGGCCTGGATGATCTTTCTCTTGGGGAAGTTGGTGAAGAGGAGACCTATGGTCTGTAAATGTATGGTGTCTGTGGAGCAACAGGGGGTTAAGTGGATGAATAAAAACAAATAAAATTGAGAAGAAATATTTTCTATCTTCGGGGATAAAATCAGTTTTCTGTGTGTTCCATTTTAGGTCAACTTTATGTGATAATTCTGGCTTTACTGGTTGTTTAGTATTCTAAGAGATGTGATTTTTAATCATTTTGCCATTTTATGAATCAGTTTTAAAATCAATTTTCAGTGATGGTTTTCACAGTAATGTAATACATGTTTAAAAGTTCAAAGTTACAATTATGTTATGATGATATGCAACTGATGGATAACGACTGTTCATGGAAATATTCTACAAAGATGGACTCCACGCCACCATGCATCGTATGTGCTAGTAACCTCTCCATGGTGGTGACCCTCAACTGTACATAATGTACATGGGTCGAAGATTTTGCAATGTCTTGATTTCAACGATGATTGTTGTGAGAGAGAAGAAATTTGCTCTAAAAATGTTAAATCAATTGTTTTATGGAACCCCTTCTAATTGCTAGGGTTTTATCTACTAGGTGAAATAATAAATCTGATCTTGCTCCTCTCCCAGTGGCATATTTGCACATGATCTGTGACCTCCCTGATGACCTTCTTTAACACCTTGGTGTTGTAGGGGATCCTCGCTAGCTTAAAGGCCCTTGTTGACCTGAAAGTGGAACTCACATATCATGGGAATGGGATGATGGGGTACATAAGAGGGGTTCTTAAGGTTTTTCACTGATTGTATGAATTAATCTAAACCAACTGCTTTGTTTGACAGATGATTTTTATGGATGGCCTTTTGAATAACTCTGTGTGATTACAAATGTTTTATAATGTTTGTGTCAATCCCATTCTGACTGTACTCCCTGGTGGTCTCTAAATTTGGTAATTATTATTATTCGGTAGTTAGATTGATCTTATGATCAATAAGAGGGGATTGTTATGGAATTTTCTCTTTTTGGGTTACACAAGGTCACGTGTGAGCCTTGTGGTCCTCTGCAGTATTAATTGTTTGTCTTTGACTAGGTGCCACCATATCTCAACACTGTGGTGGCCAGGGTCGAAGAGGCCTATTGCTGCATTCCTAGACATAATAGATAGCTAATGGTTGACGTTCCATTAGCATGAACAGACAACAGTGTCTCCAGACTAGAATGTGTTGAAGGTGAGCACGAACATGGGTAAATGCATTCCCATTTGACTATTTTGGGCGTAAAGTATTTGTGGCGTCATCTATGAGGGTTTAAAGTGTGACCACCAGCATGAGTTCATCAGAATGCGAGACCGACTCAAGCACTTCAGGTGTTCTTTGAGAGTGTCTCTAGTTCTCCTTGGCCAAGCATCAATAAATAATACAGCATAAGACATCAGAGGCTCCTGAACACTTTCTTCCCTCCTGACTTCACCATTGACCTTTGACTTCAGCAATTTCTCCACAACACTGATTTTTTGTCCCAGTCCGCCCCTGACAGTGTCCCAACTTTTTTGGAATTAGGGTTGAAAGTTATATTTGACTTATCTCTTGAGATCAGGTCTAAGCCATACTCTTTATAATATTATTTACAAAGACCCAACAATTTCCACTATGAACAAGGACTTGGTGACAGTGGCAAGAAAAAAAAAAACTTCCTTTTAACAGGCAGAAAAGATACAGAGAGCCACAGCTCCATTGAGCCATGTATGTCTCAATCTAGGTCTGTCAGCCTGGCTACAGTGCTGAAAAGAAACCTGGGGTTATTTTCCTTTATTAATGATGTGATACTAGTAGGCTGCTCTGGCTTCTGGCACAGAGAGCCTTCCTGTACTATATGTTTACAGACTATATGAGATTCTTCCAAATTGGTAGAACACCATTTGCTTTCAAATGTACACACCTTTTCACCAGTTAGATCACTTTTCTTTCCCAGCTCTCTCCTCACATACCTGTGTGTGTATGTGTGTGTGTCCAGAGCGAGGTCTTCCCTGAGCCCATGTTCACCTGGTCCAAGGTCGGTGGGCGTCTGCTGGATGGCAGTGAGGAGCATGATGGAAGAGAACTTGTCCTGGAGAGGGTTCCCGCTGAGCTTAATGGATCTATGTTCCGCTGTACAGCCGAGAATCCTCTGGGCTCCACAGACACCCACACTCGCCTAATTGTGTTCGGTGCGTATATTCTAATCATAATCACTCATAATCATCATGTTCATTGTACTCACATGATATGTTTTGGTAACCCTTTCTATGAAGACCACATCTATAGTTATGGAGGCATTCATAGCGTGGGTTCTTACCAGGTACTCCAGCTTCTTCCCACTGTCCAAAGACATGCAGAGACATTGGTGACTAAATTAATCCTAGGTGTGAGTGTGAGGGGTTGTTTGTCTTTACATGCCCTGTGGTGATGCACCACACCTCTCGCCCAAAGTCAGCTGATCGGCTCATCCCATCGTGACCCTGCTCCACTGTGCCACCCAGGAATTAAACATTAAACTGTTAAACTGTTACATGTTTTTTATTCTGTATTTTTCCAGATAACCCAAGATTGAAGAAGGGAAAAGAGCATTTTGTTGGTAGGTCACTCCACTTTTCAACTTCTCATTCTCAGAATGTGCTTTCCTGTGCAGTTTGAGCATTTCGAACACTTGTTAAAAACAGTAGAAACATTGTAAACATGAATTTGAGCCTCACTATAAATAACTATAAAATAAATAATCACACAAATGAATAATGTCAAATCTATGAATTAAACTGTTATTTGAAAAAATAATTGTAGATTGTTGAAACTCAACTCATTTAAATGTTATTTCATCATTTTATTATTTTTCAAGTGTTAAGTGAGTTTTATTTTATATGACATTTGAATTTCAGAAAGCTTTCAAAATCATCAATAATAATACTTTGATTTCGGCCATTTTTCTCCTGTTCCACCCGCTCCCCTTTCAACTACTTGCCTCTAGCAAGAATGTCAATGTTATTCTACATGAACTAATTGAGCTGCAGTTAACACCTTTCAACATCATTCCATCTTTCCGTTTAGCTTAACAGGGCAGCACATGGTTTTGCTGAGCACATTTGTTGATGATAAAAACAAAAAATATGAACTCATGCTTTCATCATGGTTCAGTTGCAGTCAGTATGTCAGTTGTGGTATAATTTGTAATGACATGAATCTATAGCAATGTTCTACATGCTATCTTGTTTCTGTGCAGCCATCAGCATAGCAGTCAATCAGTGCTCCCTCACATTCCTGTCCATGTTGCTGGCCCTGAGCTTTACCTGTGAGCTGACGTGATCCAAGCCCCTGCAGCTCCTCCGAACAAGCACTACCACCCATGTCTACCTGAGACACCTGCTCTTTGATGATCCCCTGGCAGTAGCTATAACCTTCATGCAGATGTTAGCAATAACACTAAGCGTTGCTGGAACATGAAAGATGCAGCAGGACTTCAACCCTGGGTGAGAGGACCGATACTGATTGAGACAAAAGTCCAGAAGATGTACAAAATGCAGCCACATTGTGAGCAATGTGTGTGTGTGTGTGTGTGTGTGTGTGTATATATATATATATATATATATATATATATCTATATATATATCTATATCTATATATATATATTATGGCTGTCAATCGATTAAAAAAATTAACTAATTAATCGCAAAAATTTCTGTAATTAATCCCGATTAATCGCGATTAATTTATCAATAAAAGTATTAATAAATTAATTGCATTTTTCTGAAACTGAAGCTTATAATGAATATGTATTTATGTAAAATGATCAAATTAATGTAGAATAAACACAGAGATGGTATATTTAAATTCATTCATTTTATTGGCTTAAGGTGCACATATGCACAGTGCAAATAGAAAAAAGCCGGAATGAGGAAATATACTGACGAGTGGCACACTCCTGTAGTGTAGACTGGCGAGGTCCTGTGGAGGTAATTTCAGCAGGGTGTTTTCTTTGAGGTGATATGTTAAAGTCGTGTTACTTCTGTGGAATTTAAATTCGTTCCCCCTAAAAGTCCGTCCTTAACCATCTTTCCGCCATAGACTCTCCTTTAGTTAGGATAGATCAAAGGCATATAGACTCTCCTTTAGTTAGGATAGATCAAAGACATATATACATAGACTCTCCTTTAGTTAGGATAGATCAAAGACATATACATAGACGCCTCATTGAGCAGGTTAGTCCGTTGCTGCGATACGCGCACCATATTGGATGTGGCAGATCTGCCCGTAAACTAATACAAGCAGGGCCGGTTTTAGCTATGGGCAATGTAGGCGACCGCCCAGGGCGCAGTCTCCGTGAGGGCTTTAAGTTAATGCCTCTTATACACCCATTCACACACACTAATATATCTGGGAAAAAAGCTCTACTTTGCCACATACAAAATGGCGGCGACGTCGACGTACGAGTCAGCGTTCAAAAAGGTTATGGGTCAGCCGCCACCGGAAGTAAACAAAACCGCGTTAATTGCGTTAATTTTTTTTTACGCGTTAATTGTTTAAAATTAATCGACAAAATTAGCACTAATATATATACAGGGTTTGTGGAATGACTCCTAGGCTGGCCATAGTAAGTGCAGGACTGTGGTTAAGAAGTACAATCCAAGTAAGGTTTCCTGTCCAAAACAGAATGACAGCTCCTAAAAAGAAGTCTTTAGTTAATACAAAGGATACATTTAACATTTATTATTAACAACATTAAAAACATTTATGTACTGTATTTTGTTATGAGGGTGATACTGTTGTTTTAACTGGATAGAAGAAATCTATATTTATGGATCAGATTAAGGACTTCTGTAAATTTTGAAACTACAATGGTGCTTTGCCTTAAATGTTGCTACCACAAGGGACAGCAACTTCCTTTGGTAGGAGATAAGAAAGGAGGCACTGAGGCACCTTCCCTTAGCATAATAATTTAAACAGCTCTTATGATGGCAGCCACTGAGATACTTCAGGGTCACCTCATTAAGTTTGGAACCCTCTGGCGCAAAAACAAACAACTCCTCTAGTACATTGCAAGAAGCAATGTTACAATAATAAAGACAGACAGATGCATGTGAAAGTGGTGAAGGCCTGTTACAGGGTTCCCACACCTTTTTCATGAACAAATTCAAGCACTTTTCAAGCACCTTCAAGCACCAGTTTTTCCATTTTTCCAGCACCTTTAAATAGGTAGCCTACTAGTTGTGTTTGCCATGATGGTCATGGGAAGCGCAGCGGTGCCACTGTATGGCATAATAATATGGGTCTAATTAGCATTATTTCATATGGTGGTAGATTGACTGTTTTGATTTTTAACTAATTGTGAATTGGCTTGTATTCTCAGCTTGTGAGCGGTGTATTGTGTAACTGCCATAGCGCAATAACAGTGACAAATGCCTGAAGGGGGCTAAAGTATGTCTATCAGCAGACGAGTAATTTCTTTTCAGTGTGTGGAAACCTTTCACAGCAAGGACCATCACACAGACCCAATCCACACTTACTGCCCCTGTCCATTAACAAGATACATGCTAGTGCTACCAGTATGCTTTGCTTTGTACCAGCCCCAGGAAGACAAAATACAGACAAGAGACACAAGTTTTGCAGCAAGTATATTAGATTGAGGCTACTGTGCCATTACAGCAGTATTAGTGCTGTTTTAGTACAAAACAAATGTTTTAAAAAATGATTATTATTACCACTATTATCAGTTATTTTATGAATACTGTTAATAATAATAACAACAACCATAAAAATAAATATGCATGATACATTTTCATAACACATTCTTGTAACTTTTGCTGTCAACCAAACCCACCCATCTGCTACCAATAAAATCACCTCAAAATATCTGTAAAATATCCAGTCACATCTATTGCTACAGTAGCTAGACGGTTATTCAGAATGTGTTTGGCAGAATGTTCGATTCAAGTCGAGTGCTTTTGACCAACTTGGTGACATCCAGACAGCCGTCGTGGACGGCAGGAGGACATAGACTGACAAAGGTGTAAAGGTGCTGGTGTCAAAACCCAGCAATGAACTCGTTCAGTAAGAGCGGGACGTTTTATGTTGTCCTTTACCCAGTACCGTGGTGCGCAAGCAATGAACGACTGTGCAAGTGCATCTTGTCTTGACCAAAAAAAAAAAAAAAAAAAACGAACTCACGCTAACGTTTTGCAAGCTTGATTTCATACGCGGGCGAGCAACACCCTATCCCAACGCCAGGTCATTCAGAAACAAAATTAACTCAACGTTTAGCACTAATAATTTAAAGGAGTTAGCACCATGCAGGATGATGATACTTCGCACCGACTGCGTCCAGAGATCTGGTCAAACCAGAGACTGTTCATTTAGCAGATAGAACTAGCAAGTAGCTGGTCTGACTAGCTTCAGCTGCCCACAATAATTTCCGAAATTTCAGCTGCTTACAATAATGGTCGATTATATATATATATATATATATATATATATATAAAATACACACACGATATGTTACCCCAGCGCTAATACATTTCTAATACTTTTCATTTAAGGGTAGTGCTTTCATATGACTGGATAGAGCGGACTCTCCCATAGCTGGATGGAGCAGAGCTGGATGTCTTTTCTGCACACTTTGCAGTACGCCACACGAGGGGTTTGTCCACCTTTTATCCAGTCTTTGTATTTTTCCATCTCCAGCCAACGGTCGTTGAAATGACATCCACCTGGCTTGTTGCCATGCTTCGCTCAGCTCAGCCTGTTGGACGTCGTCCTGCTCCTCTTGCTCGTGAGGCAAAGACGTAGCAACGCAGTGCAATGCGTGGCAACCACCAACAGGTATCGATAGTAGTCTACTGTTATTTCTCGGCAGAACACCAAGCGAGTATGATAACTGAGTTCTGCATGTAAAGGCATCGGATCAAGCGCGTAGCCGCTTAGGAAACATTTTTGTTTTCTCTTGGTTTATTGAGATAGACATCACACAAATTTCAAGCATTTTCAAGCACTTCACAAAAAATTCAAGCATTTTCACAACCTTGAAAACACTGAATTGAAATTCAAGCATTTTCAAGGAATTCAAGCACCCGTGGGAACCCTGCTGTTACTACCCATCAGGCTGCTCAGATAGTGGTCACCTGGTCAGGGCTGTTATTCTCTGGAGTGCAGTGAAAACGTTTATTTGAGCTATCAGAAATCAACACATTGAGAACATACAGTATAGCCGGGGTTCCCAACCCGCGGACCGGGGTCCGGATCCGGACCGGATCGCCATATCATCCGGACCCGAGATTAATTGTAGAATTTTTTTTTTTTTTTTTTGACAGGCGAGTCTATTTCATGCCGTAACATTACTTTTCCCTATCCAAGCACTGCACTGAGCAAGCATTGGAAGGTACCAACCAATCGTGTGAGAGTCATACTACCCATGTGATTCTATCTAGCCAATGAAATCGCCACCTTGAATTCAGAGCGAGGTGCTACGAGTGAGTCTCTGTACGACGACAAAACTGGCCCGCCATCAATTATATCTGGCCCGCTAGATGACGTTGATTTATTTTAATATATATATATATATATAAATATATCTTTTAAGTTTAACAATTATGTTTTAAGGCCGTAAAACCCCTAACCACACACTTTTATACACCTTATTACACGCATTTTGTACAGTACTCCCTTAATTAATCAGGACGCAGAACACACGTGCGGTTCTCACTCAGCCAATCAGGACGCAGAACGCCCCCCCCCCTCCCTCTCTAAAGATCACATTAAAAATTATTGTACTTTTCTTTTTCTTCATCTGTGTCCTTAAGGGCAGAATGATTTCTTTCTATGAACTATGTAGGATTCAGTGTCTAATTCGCTGTAAAACATTTGCTTCCAATAACTGTGTATACTACTGTGACCCAAACAACCTTACTGTAGGTCATCACATGAGATGCTTCACTTGATCTTATTTTTATCTTTTTTATTTGACCAGATTTATAAATGGTCATGTTTCTCTGCTCAAGACTTCAAAATAATAAGAGCTGAATATTATTTGTAGTGCATCTATGAAACAAATACTAAATGGATGAAGCCAACAATGATGTTATGGAACCATTATAATAGAATATTTCCTCTGGAATAAAAAGCTAAACATGAACGTCTCTCGTGTTTGATTTGAATGATCATTTTTTTTATTTTTCCTGCTCAGGATAATGGTACAGTTTTTGTAACTTCATTAACAAACAAACACACATCACACAAGTACAACAAAACACAAACATCTTAAGAGCACATTAGCAGATTAAAGTAATCTTAAATGTCCAGTGGAGGCAGAAGGGCTTTTAGTCATAAAATTGTGATGATGATGTAGATCAAGGCTGCGCAACCAAACTTGATGTCACACTACTACTGGATCATGGAATGATTGCAGGTTAATTATTGGTAAACTAATATATCTACTTTATTATTATGACTGACAATCACCCCCTGACAAATGATACAGATACATTTAGAACCTCAGTATTTATTTTAGTGAATATCATCATGATGCTAAAAGGTCATGTGTATGCAATGACAGAATACAGCAATGACTCTTCATTTGTTTTGGTTGAGTTTGGAAATAATAGGTCCAACGCAGTGAGTGGTGCAGTTGTGGTGCTTTATTTGAAGTAGTGTCTAAGTGAATGTTATTTTACAGGATCACAGATGGAGTCCAGTACCTCTCTGACTGGCCTGTCATAAAGTTCACTCCTCTTCTCAAACACAAAAACCTTATCAAACCAAAATCAAAAGCTCAAGCTTCAACACAAGTACAAACGACTGAGAGAGTGTGGTGAAGTCAATATTGCCCTTTAGGGGACAACTCAGATTAAAAAGACGTGCGGGCTCTTTGAAAAAAAAGAAAGGCTTGTTAAATGAAAGCAGAGACGCCTGGAGGTCTGTGATTGTGAAGACAGTGACAGGCAGCTCCAGTGTATCAAGGAGAGCGGCTGCATGTGCCACCCCTCCCTGTGTCAGTGCAATTCATTCTCCCCAGAATTCTAATAGCCTCTTATACACAAAATAGAATTGTAAAGGCAGTTACATTTCACATTATATCAGCTCCTGTTGTTATTCCCCATACTTCATTATTAATATAGTATGTACACTGGTTTATAGTATTGGTATGTAGCTCTATTTACATCTCTGTCTATTCACACCCGCTGCTATCAGCAGTCATATAGTCATATGTGCTTCAGATGTGTTTCTGCATATACACAGACAAGGTAACACTCCCTTGCATATGTTTTTGTCATGTACATGTGCTTTGACTATTCCCTTTACTGCACTGTGTTTTAAAGGACTGAGGCCTACAATAATCCATGAGCTAGCTTAGAAAAGTCGTGTGATCAGGACTCGAGCAGTATGCAGTCTTCATTCTCACTGGCAGGGAGCATGAGCTGCTGCTCGTAGTACAGACTCTTGGCATAGTTGATTTCTTGAGAGATTTTGATGGCGAGGCTCTCACTCTTCACGTGGACCTGTGGACAGGATTGTTACAGGATTAACAGCAGAGTGGAAACGCACGCACGCACACACACACTTATCTATTTTGAGAATTTGCACTACTCACAAAAAGTTTGGGATATTTTACTTTTGGTGAAATGTATTCCAAATGTAAAAAGTTGCTACATGCTATTTCAAACAATTTATTGAAACAGCTAACAACAGTGGTGTGTACACAACAACAAAAAATGTCAATGTCTCAGTAACTTGTCATGTGACCTTGACCATTGATCACAGCTTGACTAGACGTCTCATGCTGTTCACAAGTCAACTTATTTCAACCAGCTGACACTCTGCTGACACTCCGACCCTCTGTGACACTCTCAGTGGTAACTTCCCTCTGAGGACTTCCTGTGTGAAGGTACTGGTAGGTACTGTTGATGGATTGTTAGGTGTAGTCTTGGTGTCATGGTGGAAGAGGGCTGTTTAAATACAAACTGTCTTTGAAGCAAAACATTTAGTGGTCCATTCATGGATCACACACTTGTTGTGATTTTTAATCACCTTGTTAGAGAACAGCATGTTATGCAATGAGTACTGAAACATTGAACAGTGTATTTAAAAGTTTAGAGATGGTCAGATTAAGATCACCTGTAAAGGCTAGAGTGCATTTTAGGTACACTCTGAAATTTCATCCGAAAGCCTTTTGACTAATTCTCAGGAACTGGGGAACCAATGGAAATATTCTCAGGAACAAAACTAGGAACTAACATTTTCTGCCTTCCTGTTTTGTGTTTCCACTTTGGACTATGAAGTATGAGTGTAGTTCTTTGTATTTACTGCTGTGTCAATAGTGTCTGGAGTAAAAAACACCCAAACTGTATTTATGGAAAGACAGTATTTTGTTGTTGTAATTTGGATGATCCTAGACCAGTTGTACTATTCAGAGAAGAAAAAGAAATCAGTCCAGTGAGTATCTCACCATGGGTTTCTGGTGGGAGGGACCAGGAATGGCCACACCACTACTGGTGCTATCAGCCTTCTTGGTAAGCTGCACATATACCTTCCCATGGTCCTTAGAGACCAGGCAGTGGTACAGGTCATCGTACTTGACCTCCAGGAAGATTGCCTCACGGTCCACATAGTCCCCTGGTTTTAGGAAGTAGACCACTTTAGAGGAAATGAGGACGCAGTAGCTGTCGATGGGCTCCACAGCAATGAAACTGGTGGGGGAAACACGCAGTAAGTTTATGGAATGACAAGTAATCAACACAATGTGAAGAGTGCAGTTAAATGAGTGAGACTCACAACTCAGAATGGATGTTGTCCGTGAGGCGGAAAAGCTGCTCCTGACCATCTGCCTGTGTGGCTGAGTGTCGAGGCAGCAGACCCTGAGGTCCCTTACAGCAGCGAGGCTTCCTGACCCGCTGCACACTGAGCCTGAACAACACAGCAAGAACTCAGAAGAACACTTCACAGAAAGTACAACACACACTTCCTGTTTTACTACTGTCAAAACTGCAGATATAAGTTAAAATGTCTTTACTTTAATATTTAACACCACCATCTTTCACATTTAACATAAAATAACTGTTTGTCAAATGTTTCGTCACCTCGGGACAACAGAGACAAGTCATGAACATATCAGCAACTTTAAAGTTAATGTGTTGAACTTGTTAGAACCTGTTGCTTATTACCAAATCCAGCAGTTACAGTGCAACATCATCATTTATTTAGAGTGGTGTTTGTGTCACCTGATGAATAAAATTTTCAAAGTCCAATATTCACTCAGCTCTGTTTTTTGTCTCTACCAAGAGGGAAATATTGGGCTCTTCAGCTGTTAAAAGCTGTAGTGTGTGTTTATACAGTTTTTCTCTGAACAGTGCTCTGAGAGCAGTGAGAGAAGTAACAGTAACCAAACCCAGGTGCAGGTTAGAGCTGCAGATTCAGCTTCTAATGCTCGGCAGGTTAATCGCTATCAGAGACACCCATCACATTATTGTTGTAAAATAATATTTATGGTTTATAAAGATATTATTTATAGCCACTTTCACCAAAACAAAAAAGCCAAATAAGTGTAAGTATATGTAATACATTATTTATTATTATTAACACAATACAATTTAGTTGTAAGCCGATCTAAGTGTTTATTAATGTATTTGCTAAAAACTATACAACCTCCTGGTGGCACTCATATGTAGAGGCTGCTGTATAAACATTGGTTCAGAATGCAGGTAATAGGCTCATCCCACCTGTGGTTACTGAGACTAGCCATGTCACGGACTGTCTGTGCTGTTTCTGAGGCAAAGTCCAGAGCTCCAGCCACTGGTTTGGTCACAGTGCCAACCAGCCCTTTACCCAGTCCTGAGAAAAAGCCGCTGACTCCACCCTCTGTTTTCACCCCCTCCACTGTGGAGGTGATGATGCTTGTCATCCCTCCAATGATACCTGTGGGAATAGGTAATAGTAACTTCTCATGCACAATACGTTCACAATGGTCCTTCTCAGATGAGACACAGAGGGCAGTCAGATAAACAATGAGTAAACTATGACAGATCTGGAGCAACTATTAACAGACAGCACAGGCACAGAACGCCCTCACACAAGTAACACAAGCATGTATTGATTTCCTGTTGTTTTTCATATGTGTTCATAAAGTGGCAAAACTTCCACACAGGAACCTCTGTGTTCTTTTGTCTTCTTGTGTTCTAAGTTCTTTCTCTCAAATATTACATGTCTAATCCACTGTTTTTATCTAAAGTCATCAGTCTGCACATCTCACCACTGTCCCACTATCCAACACTGAAACTTTAAAGCAACATTATGTACGAGTTGGTGAGTGCTTCTACACCTCATACGCCTGTTATCACACTAACTTTGGGTCGAGAGGAGTGCTTAACACTTTCCGGCATAAAGTCACACACCACTTGAATCATATTTTATGGACTTTTTTATTTTTTATTTTTTTTACAGAGGTTCCTGATGGCCAGTAAACTGACTGATACCGTTTGTAGCATAGGAGCTCAGGACACAAAACAGTGTTGTGCTTAATATGGACCTGTGTGTCAATGTACACAGTGACAAAATGAAAGAGACTAAATAGGACACTGACAGAAGAAGCTAAGAAGAGAAATATAGAGAGAGAGAGAGACAGAGAGAGACAGAGAGAGAGAGAGAGAGAGAGAGAGTTAGAGCAAGAAGCCGCCACTGGACAAGAGTAAATGTGGGACTGACTTTTAGTGGTTGGTGAGAGCTTGGTGAAATAAAAGGCTGAAAGACAGACGCCGAGCTGGGCTGACTGCTGTTGGACTAGATCAGTCAGATATTAGCTGCTGCTGTGTCTGCTGTTGGTGACCTGATTGATGTTTGGCTGTTAGCAAAGTTGTCCACTCGCTAGTTTTTGATCAGAAGTAATGTAATCAGAACAAATACTAGTTTCTACACAATGTTGCTTTACACACACATACAGTTGATTACAGAGCCTGATAGAACAGCCATGTTATGTTCAGCCATAAACACTGAGCAACAATGTGAGCTGTCTTACTCAACATCCTTACACCTCATTGACTTTGACTATATAGACTGTCTATAGATGTCTATATGCATTTATCATATGTCTGCAGGTATGACAGGCATTTTGTCCATATCAGCAGCAGCAGCTTCAGTATGATAAACATCAGCTGCCTGTGTGTAAAAAATAATCAAATTACCCCCAAAATTGATTTTAGGTGTTCAGTAACTGACACCCACTAAATGATTGTTTAGCCCACTGGCTATCACTGCACAGTAATGTTTCCAGGTTGTACCATGAGCCAGTCCATGGATCCCTGCTACCAGATGCTCTCCACTGGTGGCTCCATGGTATCTGATGTACTCTCGCTCACTCTGGTGCCGGTTGTCCATGGTCTTTCCCAGCCCATCTGATAACGTTCCTGCAAACTGACACAGCGAGAAGAGAGTTACAATTCTTGCTAGAAAGCAATTTTAGAAAGCTGCTAGTCATTGGACATCTCCTTCATAAAGAATATCGAGTTATGACCAACCAGTCTGATGAGAGTGGGTGTATGTAGTTATACCGCTATCATTTTCAGATGATTAAATGAAGCCAAACAGCACTGTGATCTCTTTTTTCACTCTTTAGATAAGAGAAGCATTGATGTGTGGTGACATAGTGCTTCAAATCTGTTGTCATTGTTTTCACTCAACTCTGCACTGATAAGCCATACTGGCCACTTATGACTGTTGATAAAGTGCATCAGAAAGCATTATGAATGTATTATAATTCACTATGAATGGCCCCTAAAACTATAGATGTGGTCTTTACAGAAAGTGTTGTAAATATGTAGAACATATGTGCACTACAAAAACAGCCAAACACAATCACTTCTAGCTTAGTAGGGGCGTACCTTTGCAGCAGAATTGGATACACCATGGGTCACATTGCGTATAAGACCGCCCACGTTGCCATATTTAATGAGTTCAGACACGCCCTCAGTGACATCATTGAGGAGACCCATGGGGTTTCCCAGAAAGTCCACAGAGCCCAAGATCTGGGCTGCCTGGCTGATCAGCTCCTACAGATCCCAAAAACAGCAATGATCTGACACAAACTGGAAAGTCTACACACAACATATATGATATCTGTCCCTGTAGCAGCTCATAAGGGATTAAAATGTATTATCTTTCCATTGTAAACATATAGTTAAAATATGCAGGATTTGGACCAATGAATGAATAATGAATTATAAGATGATAAGATGATATTAAGTGAAAAAAGGAGATAACAATTGTGACTAGAAAATCACATAGAGAGTGCAGACCTCTGACAAGACCAATCATCTTCTATGATATGCAAAACTGCAAGTACAACAACTATATTTGTCTGTGCTACTAATGGCCTAAACTGCAATGTTAACAAAAGGGGAAAATAATAATTCTAGGGGAATTGTAGTTCTTATTTGTCCCATGCATTTTACAAAGTTGTTCCATAATCCTGCAGACATACATACTAATAGCATAGCCTCCTTGGTGGATATACAGTTGTGTGAAAAAATGTTTGCCCCCTTCCTGATTTCTATTTTTTGCATATTTATCACACTTAAATGTTTAAGATCATCAAATAAATGTTAATATTAGACAAAGATAACCCAAGTAAATAAAAATTTCAGTTTTTAAATGATGATGAAAAAAAGCTATCCAAACCTACCTGGCCCTGTGTGAAAAAGTAATTGCCCCCCTTGTTAAATCATGAACTAACTGTGATAAAACTATTTTTTGAAAGATGAAAAAACAAAATCATTGACTGTCAGTCTGGAAAGAGTTATAGAGCTATTTCTAAAGCTTTGGGACTCCAGTGAACCATGAGAGCCATTAGGAGTGGGTTTATGAGCAGAGGTGACTTCCATTTGACTACAATATGACATAAAACAGAATGACTGAGAGGGGAGTATGAAGTCCAGATGATTTGCACAGGCATTTTCTAACTGGAACTCTGCATGTCTGTGCACTGCTTACCTCTCTGAAGTGCTTCAGGATGTCATTAATGATGATCTCCTGGGTCTCGTATGGGTGCACTCTGGTGAACGGGTACATGTTGATGACAGCATCTTCAAACCGAACCAGAGGAAAGCCCAGGGTGCCTTTCAGAGCCTAAAAACAATTAATATAAAAACATAACAAAACATGTGATGGCAGAGCAGCTGGTGGAACAGGAAGTAGTGAGGCATGACATTATTATGATATTTTCTTTTATTCAAAAATGCATCAAACCTAATGCAAAAGATTTTAAACTTGTCCTACTAAAATCAGTTTTAACCACAATTTCTTATTAGTACAGCTTTGAAACCATAGGTCTGCTGTAATCCTTTAACTTTTATCAGAAACCCTCAAAATTTGACATTTACCCATCTAGCTTAAATTGTTTACATTGTTCACTTCATATTTTAATTGACATTACTAATGCTTCCAAATAGTCAGAGCCAAATCCACCAACTTGACTGTTGTGATCTTGAAGGTGTCAGTCCAAGGTTTCTTTAAAGTGTTATTTTAGAAGTTAAAACATTAAAAATGTTGAAAATGCCTCAGGAATCTTTCTGTTTTTAATGCTTATAAATCACTCTGAGATAAAAACAAACAAACAAAAAAAACCACTCCAATTTTCTGTGCAACAGCATGCTGTTAGATGTGTTGCGTGTTGTCAGCTTTGGTCTTTTAAGGTGATATCACCACTTCCAGTCCAACAGAAGTTTACATGTAGTCTATCAAAGGTGATTTATGAAGCTGTGCATAATAAAATAAACAGGAGAAAAAAAGGGAGACCATGTTAAGTTACCTTGAGATCAGGAGGCAGCTTGTGAGAGGTGAAGACACTCAGTTTGACCTGAGGGAGGCTGATCTTCAAGTTCTCAAAGTAGTAACGTTTGGGAGGTCCTATTTCCTCGTTGGGCTTCTCATGGAGGTTTTCATCCAACTTCTCTAGCTCTGTATTCATAACATTTATGATTTGTTTTACTTTTAATCAAAACATACATATTTACTCACAACAATTAATATTGATATTCAACTAATGACCCACCAGCTTCTGTCTGACCACATCTAAAGAAACTGAGCAGCTTGAGGAGCAGTTTCTCCTCGATGATGACTGTGAAGCGTTGGGCCGTCACCATGAGGTGCTGTGAACACATGGTTACATCATTAGTCATTACATTTTTGTTTTCAGTCTTCACCATAGACTGTATAAAACATGGACATGATGTTGTAAAGCTCAGTGTTGTGGCTGTGGCCGTCGCTGTCTTGGCAGTTCTGCCTCTGCCTCCTTCCAGTTAATCAAAAAATGGGCAAAGACATGGAGTGTGGGTGGGTCAATGAAACCAGGGTTCTCAAACGACATCTGTAATGGCACCCACCTGTCAATCAAAGCGGCCACACTCATTAATTATTTATAATTATTCTTAATATAATTTAAACAGGTGAATTCTACAAAAGTTCACCCTCAGTACAGTTACAGAGAACAAAAACACTTTTTGTATGAGGCTGTAAACATGTTTATTTCTGCTGTGAAGTTGGACCTTTGTAACATGGGGGCTTATGGAGACTGATTCAAGTGGACGTTTGAGGAATTTAATTTTTTGGCTTCACCTTATAGCCACGGAGGTTGTCACTTGGTCTTGACAACACAACTCCTACATCAGAATGTAGATTTTTTTATCATTAAACTGATAAAACTTGGCACTTATTAGTTCTGGAAAAGAAACTGGAATTTGTTACAATGTTTAATTAGCATGTGACACTCACCTTGAAGAGATCAGTGAGCATGAGGTTGCTGGGAACCTTGACTGAGTTGACCTGCAGGGCCGGGCCACTGTCATTGATGCTGCTGTCACTGGAGCTGGGAGTCACACACAGCATCACAGGCTGTGTAGTACCCAGCAGCTGGTTGTCTACCTGATTACCACAATATGACAAGTATTCATACATTCATTCATTCATACAACACTGTCCATTAAAACAGGATTTACAGCAGTAATTGCCCTCTAAACCTAATAACTGGTTGTGCCACCTTCAGATTGTAAAGCCCTCAGAGGCGAATGTACTTTGTGACTTTGGGCTATACAAATAAAATCTGATTTGATTTGATTTGATTCAATCTCTAATATTAAAATTTGTTTGATGATCTGAAACATTTGAATATGAAACTAAGAAATCAGGAAAGGGGCAAATACTTTTTCACAGCACTGTATATGAAGTCAGGCATAGATGTTCAGCAAACATAGCTACTGTATGTTAATGGCAAACATATGTCATTTTACTGTCCTCTTATGGCATGAATTACATCACAATGGTCATCTTTCACCATCTAACAAGCACACTAAATGTATGTATATATGCAGACTATGTATATGTTGTTATCATGTTGATCAAGCATCTTGGTATTTTTTACAAATACAATCTGACCTTGAACTGGAATACTGAATCTTCTTAGAACTGTGGTGAACTCACCTGGATGTTCTGAATGCTGAGTTCCAACACTTCATTGACAGCAGTGCGGATGAAGTGGACATCTATACCAGACAGTGTAGTAAACACAAGCTCCTCAGGAACCTTGTTGACCAGAGAGACACCCAGGCCTTCCTCCAAGTTAACCAACACCTGTGCATGAATACAAAAAAGACATCAGTTTCTCATAGAGGCACATTAAAAAAAAAGAACTCCACACAATGAAGGTAACAGCCCTGCTTCAAGACACAGATGTTTTTAAAAAAATGATTGCTTGAAAATATTTTAAAAGTAAGTATGGGTATTGGGCAGTCATGAATGTGTCAGGTAACAATTATGTGTTTTTGCCAGGCATTAATATCAGTGACAAGTCATGCATGTAAATTGCTTCGAACTGCTTCTGGTTTCATGGTTAATAATACCTCCAACTCCTGCTCAGCCTCTCTCTTCTTGACATCCTCTTTCCTCCTGTCTTGTTCTGTGCTGGATGAGCTCCGGATCATTCTTCTCTGGTTAAAGTCACTGATCTGAAAAGAAACAAATGTCTGTGAGCAGAAATGATGATGTTCACTATCACTGTAACTGTATCTGCTTTAATCAGATATTATCAGAGCACTGGAGATTGATTAAATTCCGAAACAAGCTCTGATTTACAATGTACGGACACAAGCATTTGGTAGCAGAGAACAACCAAAGATAAAGAGTGCATTCTTACTGTGTTCTATATACAGCAGAGGTAGGTTTAAGCAATATGGTCAGAGCTGCATTTACTGTATTTCTGATGCCACTGTTACATTTACACTATGTGTCATGTTGATACTGTATATTCCTATAGCAGCCTTAACTTAGTTGTTTCTTCAGTTTTTTTGATGGCATCCTTATCTTGTTGTACCTATCAACATATAGCAAAAACATTTAGAAATTCTACCAATGTCTTAGTCTCAGGCTCATCTGAGATTGTCTGACAGAAACTGGAAAGGTAATATGAAGATTCCACATGTCAAATTGTTTTTGGAACCAGAGAGTGGATGGTTCAAACCCAGTATGGACCAAAGTATGGAAGGTGGGCTGGTAGCTAGAGAGGTGCCAGTTCACCTCCTGGGCACTGCTGAGGTGCCCTTCACCAAGGCACCGAAACCCCCAACTGCTCTTGGGGCGTTGCTGTGTGGCTGCCCATCACTCTCTCTCCACATTTTCAATGTCTATGAGCCCTTTGTAGGTGCAGTTGTATTTCGGGTAAAATGGACCTGTGAAGGCTCACTTTACGGTAAGCATATTCTGTCACCAGTTATCAGTGTTACTGCCACGGTGCTCTCTGCTCTGCTCACCTAAACAGATTTTCGTATATTTTTCACATCAGCGATTATCTGATTATCATATCTCTACACTATCCTTAGACTTGTTCTGCTTGTGCACGAACAGGTCTCTTAACTTTAGTGACCACAATCCGATAGTTTTACCAGTTTCTGTTCTGTTCTCCCACTAACTAGCCTAGCTGTAGCAATGGCTTCTCTCTCCTCTCCTGCCCGGTGTGCCACATGTTCAGCTACTAACTAAACTTCTTCCCTGGAGTTTCTGTGTTCTCTCGTCAAGCAGGTTCTCATGGATCGTGGCTGCTGCTGTTGTCCTGCATGACGTCCACCACATATATTATTGCTACCATATCTCCATTATAGTTTATAGTTAATTAATGATTTGCTGCTGCTGTGTCCTGTGTCTCTCTATCTCTATCACACGTTCCACTGCTACTGTAATCATTTTATTATTCATTGTAATTGTACAATATGTCTCTGTTGATTTGTTCTGTACATGTGACATCCATTGCACGTCTGTCCGTCCTGGGAGAGGGATCCCTCCTCTGTGGCTCTTCCTGAGGTTTCTTCCACCTTTTTTCCCTGTTAAAAGGGTTTTTGTGGGCAAGTTTTTCCTTACTCAAACCGAGGGTCTAAGGACAGACTGTGTCACTCCCTGTACAGATTGTAAAGCCCCGTGAGGCAAAATGTGTTTTGTGACTTTGGGCTATACAAATAAAATTTGATATGATTTTAAAATTAAAGTTATAGTTGATATTTATTTAATTTATTCTTATTATTACTATTATCAGTAGTAGTAGTAGTAGTATCAACCATCCACGTGCTGGCGTGGGCCATCATCAGCGGTCCTCCTTATTCCACAGCGATAGTATATATATATATATATATATATATATATATACACCATTGATGAATAGAATTCTCCATGTTTTAATGGATTTTGTTCTCACTTGCAGGACACGTGTGGGTCCATCTGGCAGCACCTGGACTGACAGCACCCCAGAACCAGGTCTCATCTTCTGGTTGATGAACTGCTGCTCAGGGCCTGGCTCAAGCAGCCCAGAGTCTGGTCCCAGCACCACCTCTGCTCCATCATAAAGGCCTGTCATCCCACCCTTAACCTGAACAGTACAAATCATTAATTAAAAATACAACAGAAGGAAGTAATTGTGGAGAGAATGACGAAACTGTAAGAGATGTGAGTATCAGCTGCACTACCACTTAAATGTAAGCACTATAACATATTTATAGCTATGTATACCCACCTGCACTACCAGCCGAGGGAGGCCACAGGTCAGCATGCCTGAGTTGAAGTACCACGTCTGGGTGGTACTGCGGCGTGAATCCGGTCTCCTCAGCATCAGTGGTTCAAAACTAAGAGAAACAAACAGGTAAGACAGAGACACCTCTTACATTCAATCTTCCATAAAAGACCTCATTGATTGATTGATTGAGGGCTTTATTTGTCATTGCAGCAGTACAAGTACAGTACAACGAAATTGTAAACCAGTCTGTCCATACATATAATACATGTAATATGACAAGTGGGGGAGGGGTAGAAAGGACAGGGTCTGGTAGCCAAAGGAAAGAAGAAAAAAAAAGGGATACAACATGGGGAGAGGGGAGGAGAAAAAAAGAACAACCCCCAGTCTGTGCTCCTGTCAGGAGTACCCTCTGGGAGCAGGACAAAAACACCTCAGCAATTATAGCACATATACAGTACACTCTACAACATGAGACACATCACTAGCAACCAGGGGAGAGGGGTCGGGGGGTTTGAGGAATCCCAGCACAGTCATGCAGCCATCCGGTCCTGCAACCATTTGGGCGCTGGTAAGTGTGTGCATGTGTGCGAAGGCCTGGAGACGTGCCCCGCCCTGCACCATAATCGTGAAGTCTCAGTCCGCAGATGTTATGGCGATGGCATGGCAGTTGCTGTGGAGACAGCCTTGATCAGGTCATGGCAGATGGGGGAGGAGGGCATAAGAGCGTCTCCCTGTAGTGTACTTATCCGCTACAGGCTCTCTCAGCCAGCTTGGTCTCCAAAACGATCCATTTGCCTTTGCAAAACTGTCAGCTTCTCCATGATGTAGCCCATATCCTGGTTGTACTTGATGTTATCCATCGATCCTGTAATGGTGACCATGTTCCGGTTCATAGTCTCTGTGATGTCGTCCACTTTGCGGTCCAAAACTGTGATGTTATCCGTATTCCAGTGCACGGCCTCATTCAGATTCCCGACAGATCTGCTCAGTGCTTCAATCATTACTGGCAGCTTTATGGGGCTTTGCACGGCTGTCAGCGTTTTCTGCATACCTTGATGAACCAGTGCAATGCCCGATCCAATCAGCAAAAAACTTGTCATCAACAATCCGAATAGGTAGATGTCTTCAACGTCCTCCACAGAAAGAGCTGCCAGACACACGACCCGCCACTTCTCCCAGGCTTCCATCGAGTAACCAGCTGCAAACGTTCCGGCAGGACATACAGGTTCCCCCGAACCTGGGCTTCTCGTTGAGAAGATGGTGTCAATTGCGCTTAGAGACCAGTTGACCAAATCCATGATGCTTGATAAATTGGAGAGCAGTACAAGGAGAGTCTCTTTCAAAAGTAGACAAAAGACTAGACACAGAAAAAGGAGCAGAGCAGGCAAGGCCAAGGGGAGGAGAGGAGGAAAAAAGATGCGACCACCTTCGATGAGAGCCAAACGAGATCCAGTTGTTGATTGACCACAACTGACTGAAAATAACTCATGAGAAAATATCGGCTGTGGTGAGTTTATACACAGACTACAGGGGCACACAGTACAAACCTATTGTCACTAACAGCTGCAAGCCCGGCAATGTCCAGCACCAAAGAGGAGTCCAGTGGGCGTGGTTGGGCTGGCTTGCTCTGCGGTGGAGATGAACCTTCATGACAGAGCATGCCGGTCCCAGTCATCCTCCACAGTTGGGAGCGCTTCCCCGGCTCCTGCACAGCAATCAAAGTATGTGTTATGACATTCATGAATGTTATTTTTATTATCATCATTGTTCATCAGAACATTCTATTTTTGATCATCAATCTGTTAGTCTATAAAATAGCAGAAAATAGTGACAAAAATTATATTCAATTCAACTTAATTTTTTTTATATTGCACCATATCATAACAAAAGTTATCTCATGACACTTTTCATACAGAGCAGGTCTAGACTGTACTATCTATAATATTGTTTACAGAGACCAACAATTCCACCATGAGCAAGCACTTGGCAGAAATCTCAGGCAGACCAAAGCTGTCTGACCAAAAGTATTCAGGAATTCAGTTTATAATCATATAAAGCAGTGAAAAGCAATACATGCTAACTAATGAATCTATCACCAAAGAACATTCTTTTTCTTAACTTTTATAATAAAAATAATAATTAATTTGAAATGAAATTAAAACAAAACTTAACACTACTTTTTCTTAATTTCCTCTAAACTTGCACGAAAGTAACTCAGTTAAAGTTAACGTTTCTCCTACATGTTTGGAAAGAGGAGCGGTATTAATTTGATTGCAATCTCTAAATTTACTGTTCTAACTTTACTGCATGTCACTAAATCCTGCACACTGGACCTTTAAAGAACGGTCAATTCAGACAGGGAGATCTCGTTTGCCATTTACTCACACTTAGCTTTAAGTGTTTGTTTATTTGTTTATTATTTTGTATTATATTTTGTATTATTTTATACTAAAAACAGTACCTTCTTCTTCAGGAGGACCCTTTGAGTCTTGGTGTCCACATCAAGAACCAGTTCAGCACAGTTTACCAGACGCTTCTTCCCAACAGGTCTCCTCTCGATATTCCTGCATCAGCAAAAGAATGCCACTAACCTTTATGACTTTAACTTTTGTATAGTGTATGAGAAAACTTCATGATATAAAATTATGATATTATCAGTTTAATCATGTCCTTGGTCCATACTGTGAGAAAGTGTGCGTGGCTGCAATGTAGATGAAGTTCTCATAGTAGAGCTTGTTGTATTCTCTAAAGAAGTTCATGTCAGCTGTGACCTCTGATGATCCAGCTCCCTTCACGGTCAGTGTAAGGTAGGGGGGGAGTGTGGGCTCATCACAGGCATAGTCCAGCACAGAGCCTGCCTTCACCTCAGTGTGTAGCCGGATGTCGGCCACACCATGCTGCCAAAACTGGATAGGTACCTGAAAGGATTGAAACAATGGAATCAATTCAGTTTCATGTAATGGCACTAAAAGCACTAAAAAGGTTCCCTTGTGTTGGCACAGCAGTGTCATTGAAAAAAGCATAATTATTTATGCCTTACCACCTGAATATTCACAAAAAACATAAGATTGTTTCTATCTGGAATATTTACAAATACTGTATTTGCAAAACACTAATGGATGAATACACACATTAACTCACATACTCTTTTAGATTTTGAAATACTATGTACTGTATGTCTTTAAGGAGAGACTGTCTAAAAGTGAGCTTTCTTCCCACTGGAACAATTTTTACTTTCAGACTACAGAGACATAGGTGTCATGGAGAGAGAGCTGGGGGCCCAGGAAATGATTCTGACACGGGCCATGCTAACACAGCAGCTTACCTCAGAGATGTTGTCGACGCGAAAGGGTGGTGGTAGCTGGTTAGTGTCAGTGAAAGAGATCTGGTAGGTGGCTCCCTTCAGGGTGATCTCTGTCCGCAGGAAGAAACAGTTCCCCATTGTATCCCTGCACAAACCAAGAGAAATTGACAGGATGGAAAAAAGTACGTCATGTGTCTTAATGCAAGTGTAATTGCCATTCACTGCAAAGTGCTTTACGGTAAAAGCGTATTTTGTCACTTCCGGTTATCAGTGTTACTGCCACGGTGCTCTCTGGTCTGCTCACCTAAACAGATTCTCGTATATTTTTCACATCAGCGATAACATCAGTGACTTGTTCTGCTTGTGCACAAACAGGTCTCTTCACTTTAGTGACCACAATCTGATCCTATCTATCCTAGCGATAGCAATAGCTTTTTTCTGCTGTCCTACTCTCTCCTCTCCTCCTCTCTCCTCTCCTGCTCTGTGTGCCACATGTTTAGTTACTCCTCGTCCTCCTTTGGCGATAACCTGTTAAAAGGGTTTTTTGTGGTCAAGTTTTTCCTCACTCGAACCGAGGGTCTAAGGACAGAGGGTGTAACTCCCTGTACAGATTGTAAAGCCCTCCGAGGCAAATGTGTTTTGTGACTTTGGGCTATACAAATAAAATTTGATTGATTGATTTGAAGAGCCAGATTACCTAACTAAATAACATTTGTCGGTGCAGGAGAGTGTATGCAGAGTATTTGTATTTCACCTCATGTTGACATGAAAGGACTTGGGTTTGTTGACCTCGAAGCCTCCAGACCAGGTACAGTTGGGGGTGTCCATGAGGCGCACACAAAGGAGCTGGTCGTAGTCGTTGCGGGGCCAGTGAAAAACAACGCTGGAGCCTGGCAGGGTGGAGATGTAACCCCCTGGATTGACCGTACCCTAGGACAAATGTATTGAATACAGTACTAATTGTCATATTGTATCTGTAGATGAAACTTGGGGGAGGGGTTGCAGCTGCATTCCATTTAGATTCCAGTTGCAGGGCCAAACGTCATGTTTAAATGTCATAGTCATAAAAACAAACAAACAAACAACCAAACAAAAAAAACAATAAACATCATAGTTTCAAGGCTCAGCTACACCACGTTTTTACTGTCACTAAAAATCAATGTTCCACGTCTCTCTCTCCCTGCATTCCTGTCGCTCTTCAGCTGCTTCAGAAGCTTGAAAAGGCCAACAAAATAATCTTTAAAAAAACAACAACAAAAAAAAAATCAACAGGTATTAGTGAGTTAAGAGTTAGGCTGTCAGTGCAACGTAACTCAAGCAAGAATGCTCGCCAAGCACTTCAACAAACAAAAACAGCTCATATGATCGCTGCATCCTTACCAGGAACATGTAACAAAGGTCCGAACTTAGAATATAACCAGCAATGTTTTAGAGCACTAGGCCACAGAGATGCCAGTAAAAACCTAATCACCTAATTAAAAGTTTAAAAGGTCATACTAGAGATATAGACAGATATCAAACAAAGGTCCTTAGTTTCTAAGTGTATTTCTCACCTTTCCTCTTGCAAACTCTCTCTGAGCAAAGGCCAGTTTGTGTGTAGAGCGGTTGTCCAGCAGGTAGCGTGGTGCAAAGGTCACTATGTGAGTGTCCCTGTAGCGTCCTTTTCCTTTCCGCACACTGATGCCTGTATCCATCAGACAGGGAACATTACTTAAAATCTGACAAAGTCATACAATCCTACAAAACAATCCTACAATACCATCAAACCGTCAACAACTGGAGGAAGAAATGTCAATATATCTGTGGTACAGCACAGACCCCCAAACTATTGGAGTCCTGATCAAAAGGTGAAAGAAGGATAAAAGGTAAATTTCCTTCTTCTCGTGAAATTTAATTAATCACCCGGTGGCATCAACATCTTGAGAACTTGGCCGACCATACACCTTACATGGTCATAAATATATTCTAAGCACCTAACCAAATGGCAAATGGACTGTACTTACTTAGCGCCTTTCTAGTGTTCCAACCACACAAAGAGCTTTCACACTATCTCATTCACACACATTCATACACTGATGGCATTAGCTGCCATGCAAGGTGCCAACTACTCATCAGTTTGAGGAGCTAACCATTCATACACATTCACACACCGATGGCACAGCCTTCGGGAGCAATATGGGGTTCAGTATCTTGCCCACCCACTTCGACATGCAGACTGGAGGAGCTGGGGATCGAACCGCTGCATACCATAAAAATCACTTGTTCAGACACTTGTCCAGTTAGTGGTTACCATTCATTCAATTTGTGCTGATTGTGAATGTAACCACTTGCCTATATTGTAGATGAGGCCAGGCCTGTTCCCATGCTGGATAACCTTCACTGCCCTGACTCCACTCCCTCCATCCAGGGAGAAGCCCTGGCACCACCCTGGAACTCCGTCTGGGTGGATCCCTTTCCCAATCCGCATAGTACACCTAGGATAAAGATAAATTGAGAAACAATAGAATATGGGGATTGGATGATTAAAAATATCATGAGACAACAACTAAGATATTATGTATAGTCCAGATTCAGGTAGTGAACTGGTAGGAGAAAGGAACAGAGGTCTTCAGGTGTCTGACACGTACATGGCAGGCTGCTCCTTGTCAGTATAGCAGAATAGTAATGGACTGAGGCTTCGGGCCAACTCGTGTTCTTCAAACTGGCCTGCTGCATCGGCTTTGCCATTGTCCTGACGAAAAATTAACGGCAGACCTGTGGGACGAACATGGCTTTTAGGAATGATAATAGGTAAGCTTGTTCTCACATCTGTTTTAATGACAAAGAAAACATCACCAGTCTTGTTGATAAGCCAATAGGGGGCAGAAATCAGGATCTTCAGTGCCCCCTGTGCTCGAAGGATGATGCGAATGGTGAGGCAAAGCAGATGTTTGTTGGTGTCATACAGCCTCATGCGTACCACATAGTTCTGGGTCCCAGGGGGAATCAGCAGCTCTTTGCACACAGGGAAGTTCTCCAGCAGGACTCCTGATACACACACATCATGAACAGCAAAGTGAGGGCTAAGAAGGGATGTTTGGGAAATAAACAGCAGCCAATGACAATCCTGACCTAGCTCCATGTTCTGCGAAGTGTCGGCAGCGTGAAGCACGGCCTCTTTTCCCGGCTTAAGTGAGCCTTTGATGGATGTTCCTTTGATGTAGTAGTTGAGGTCACAGGGCAGCAAGTTGGCCAGCACCATGGTGGGCAGCAGGTAAATAGTGTGACCTGGCTGTCGGTAGATCTGCTTGGCACTGCCTGAAACCCTCTTGGCAGGCTGCTGCTCTGGGTAGTTCTCCTTTTTGATGACCACACAAAACCTGCATGAAGCAGAGAAATGTGGAGAATCTGATCAGATCAGATTAGATCAGAAGTACTTTATTAATCCCTGTAGGGAAATTGTTTCTAGAATGCTACTAGATGTGAGGGAAGGAAGAACCAAGAACAAGACATCTGACCCGCTGTATTTACCTGAAGTTGCGCTTGAGGTTGTCATCAAAGTCTGCTGACTGACACTCCCTCTTACTGCTGCTGATCTCTCCGGGCCGTTCCACACTGGTCCAGTGGATGGGAACCTTACAAAAGAATAATCCCAGGCCTTTGGGCCGAGCCTGCAGGCGCCAGGATGTCAGGTGGAGGGGGACTGCCAAGGCCTGGCCAGGCAGGATAGGAGGCAATACCACTGGTTCTGTTAACACAGGGATACAGTTGGCTTCATTATAATGAATCAACATGACATGAAAAAATGTTCAACAATGAAATAAAATGAAATAAAACGAAAGACAAAATTAATTTAGAGACATCCTAATATAATCAATAATATACAAATGTATAAAATAAAATGGTTCTTAGATGTTAGTGCTGCATTTGGCACCATTGACCATCAAATTCTTTTACAAAGACATGAACATCTAATTGGCATTAAAGGAACCGCACTAAGCTGGTTTCAGTCATATTTTTTAGATCAACTGCAGATTGTTCATGTAAATGATGAATCCTCCACACGCACACGAAAGTCAGTCACAGAGTTCGGAGTTCCACAAGGTTCTGTGCTAGAACCACTTCCATTCAGCTTATATATGCTTCATTTAGGAATCAGTCTGTTAACTTTCATTGTTATGCTGATGACGCCCAAATATATTTATTGACCAAGTCTGATGAAACCAATCAGTTAGCTAAACTCCAAACATGCCATAAGGTAAAAAATTGGATGACCTGAAACTTTCTGAGTTACAGTTAGAAATACAGTTACTTTAGATGGGATCAGCCTGGCCTCCAGCTCCACTGTAAAGAATCTTGGAATTTCAAGGACTATTTTTTCACCTACGTAAGATTGCAAAAATCAGGCGCATCCCATCTCAAGCAGGTGCAGAAAAACTAGTCCAGGTATTTGTTACTTCTAGGCTGGACTATTGTAACTCTTTGTTCAGCCTGCCCCAATAAGTCTCTTAGCTAATTCAGAGATCACATCTCTCCCATTTTGGCTTCTTTGCATTGGCTACCTGTGAAATTAAGAATATAATTTAAAATCCTACTGCTGCTTAAGAGCTCATAGCACCTTACTACCCCTCTAAAACACTACGCTCTCAGAATGCAGGGTTCCTTGTGGCTCCTATAGTCCCTAAAAGTACCCCCCTAACATTACATTAAACTAGAAAATTTCTAAAGAAATTTTGAGTGTGCCTGACTCTGGCCCCGTCGCCCCCATACATTATTACTGACACTGTCATTTCAGACAGACAAGTTCAAATTAAGTGCTAAAATGGTTGTCGCTGGGCTTCTGCCTGCTGGCTTCTGCCTTCTGACTCTTATTTTGAAAATAGCCCCTCCCCCCTCCTCCTTAAAAAAAAAGGAGGGGGTAGTTGATCGATTAGCGTGTAGTGGGCCAAAACTATAAATGTGACAGCTTCAACAGTGTTATCACTGCGACCGCCTCAAATTTTCCTATGTTTTGAGGGTATAATCATGTTTGTAGCTGTGCATTTGAGGCCACAATCGCAGTTTACAAATGTATTTTTTGACTTTTTCTCTCCCTCTCCACTCAAGTAATGACATCACGCACTCTAGCTCTCGAAAGTTCTCGCAATACACACCCATTCATTTTTGGTGTGGTTTTTGGCGATTTTTGGCAAAACCGTTTGCCAAAACTCTTAGAAAAGTCATAGCCATTGCTTCCCGGGCCGAGCCGATCATTTTGATACCCATTTTGTGTATGTGCGACAAAAACTCTGTGAGGAGAAGCAAACCGAAAAAAACAGAAGACGAATAAGAACTAGAAAAATTTCTAAAGAAATTTTGAGTGTGCCTGACTCTGGCCCCGTCGTCCCCATGCATTATTAACATCAGCATGTTAACATTAGCATGTTAATGTTAGCATGTTAACGCTGATGCGCTAGCAATTAACATTAGCATGTCAGCATTAACAGTTACCATTAGCATGTTAGCGGTGATGCGTTACCAATTAACATTAGCATGTTAACATTAGCATGTTAACAGTGATGCGCTAGCAGTTAGCATTAGCATGTTAACATTATCATGTTAACATTAGCATGTTAACGCTGATGCGCTAGCAGTTAGCATTAGCATGTTAGCATTATCATGTTAGCATTAGCATTTTAATATTAGCATTTTAACGTTGATGCGCTAGCAGTTAGCATTAGCAAGTTAACATTAGCATTTTAGCATTAGCATGTAAACGCTGATGCGCTAGCAGTTAACATTAGCATGTTTACATTAGCATGTTAGCATTAACATGTTAACAGTGATGCACTAGCAATTAACATTAGCATGTTGGCATTACCATGTTAACATTAGCATGTATTTAATTCCTAGTGGCTAATGTTAATTATCAGTAGCATGTTAACGTGCTACTACGACCGCCTCGAATTTTCCTACGTTTGAGGGTACAATCACGTCTGTAGCTGTGCATTTGCGGCCACAATCGCAGTTTACAAATTTATTTTTCAACGACTTTTTCTCTCCCCCTCCACTCTAGCGATGACATCACTCACTCTAGCTCTGGAAAGTTCTCGCAATACACACCCATTCATTTTTCGGCTTCGTTTTTGGCGATTTTTGGCAAAACCGTTTGCCGAAACTCTTAGAAAAGTCATAGCACACATGTCCCGGCCAAGCCGCACGTTTTGATACCCGTTTTGTGTATGTGCGACAAAAACTCTGGGAGGAGCGAACCAAAAAAAGGGCGTAAGAAAAAGTTTAATAACTAGAAAACTGCATTTCCTGCGGAAAGTGCGGTGTGGGTGCCCTCTGCCGCCACCGGCCCCAGCGGCCCACCTGCTGCCCTTTTTCTGCATGTCTTTTCCCTGTCTCTTTCACTCTCTCTCCCCCTCACATTCCTGTCACTCTTCAGCTGTCTCTATACTATACAGCAGGGTTCGGCAACTAAGTTTGGACGCGGGCCAATTTTTTTCCTGACAATTCCATCGCGGTCCATGACCATGCGCGGGGGGGGGGGCGTTCTGCGTCCTGATTGGCTGAGTGAGAACCGCACGTGTGTTCTGCGTCCTGATTAATTAAGGGAGTACTGTACAAAATGCGTGTAATAAGGTGTATAAAAGTGTGTGGTTAGGGGTTTTACAGCCTTAAAACATAATTGTTAAACTTAAAAGATATATTTATATATATATATATATATTAAAATAAATCAACGTCATCTAGCGGGCCAGATATAATTGATGGCGGGCCAGTTTTGTCGTCGTACAGAGACTCACTCGTAGCACCTCGCTCTGAATTCAAGGTGGCGATTTCATTGGCTAGATAGAATCACATGGGTAGTATGACTCTCACACGATTGGTTGGTACCTTCCAATGCTTGCTCAGTGCAGTGCTTGGATAGGGAAAAGTAATGTTACGGCATGAAATAGACTCGCCTGTCAAAAAAAAAAAAAAAAAATTCTACAATTAATCTCGGGTCCGGATGATATGGCGATCCGGTCCGGATCCGGACCCCGGTCCGCGGGTTGGGAACCCCGGCTATACAGTTTGAAAAGGCCATAAGAGATATATCTTAAAAATGTTGAAATTGGTTGAAAAGAGTAGAATAGTATGAAGTGATACAATGTTGTGTAACACTGTAGAAATTTAGATGAAAAGGTAGAATTGTAGAGAGTAATAGTAATAGTACAAGATCCTGTTGAATTGTGTAGTTTGAATTAAGTCTGTAGTAAAGTAGAAGTCATTTAAATTGTAGGTCTGTATAAAGATTTGAAGTTTGTATAATGGATTTGAAATAGTAAAATATTTGTAGAAAAAGTTGAATAATTTGTAGAATATTAATAGTAGAATTTATTCAAATAATAGTACAAGATCTTGGTGGAGCATGTTAGCATTAGCTTGTTGGCATTAGCATGTTATCCTTAGCATGATAGCGCTGATGCGCTAGAAATTAACAATAGCATGTTATAATGAGCAAATAACATTACCATGTTAACATTAGCATGTTAGCGCTGATGCGGTAGCAATTAACATTAGCATTATCAGCATTAGCATGTTAGCAGTAGCCATTAACAGTAGAAAAATTTCTAAAGAAATTTTGAGTGTGCCTGACTCTGGCCCCATCGCCCCCATACATTGTTACTGACACTGCTCAGCAAATTCAGTATTAATACAACAAGCTGTGTCATCATTGCCTTTTTACTGGGCTCTTATTTTGAAGGGACTCTTATTTTGTCCTGTGTGTGTGTGTGCGTGCATGTGTGCTTGTCCTGTCTGTGTGTGTGTGTGTGTGTGTGTGTGTGCGTCTGCCTGTCTGTCTGCCTGTGTGTGTCGTGTCTGCGAGAGACAAGGATAAAATGGCCGACATTAAAAATGTAGTCTTGATAGTCTGATATCATACAGAGACTTCAAAAAAGTTAGTCAAAGGCATGCTTGAGGTTGCCAAGCAAGTCAGATTAATTAGACACAGGTGCTGCATGCACTGTCTGTCCCACTGAGATGCACAGTATATGTCTGAATGATCCCCCTCGAAGGTAGCAAAAAACAACCTATAAGGTATGCCTAAAACCAAAATCTGAAATGACCAGAAGAATGCTCGTCTTGTGGATCATGTCTGTGCCAAGTTTCAGGCGGAATTTGTATAAACTTAGGCCGTAGGAGTCAGAGAAAGCACAGGTGCTCCCTGCTCCTTCCGGAAAGATTTCTGCTCCGTATAACATGGGAGTCTATGAAGCTGTGGGCGGGAGTAGTCGATCAATTAACACGGAGCCAAAACAATAACAGAGACAGCTTCAAAAGTGGTATCACTGCGACCGCCTCAAATTTTCCTACATTTGAGGGGATAATCATGTCTGTAGCTGGGCATTTGAGGCCACCATAGTCGAAAACATTTTACTTTTTCACTGATCGTTTTGTCATCTTCACACTTTAGCTGATGATGTCATCACTCTAGGAAACCACCAACACACTCATTATAAATGCAGAATTTGAGTAAAAACCTGCTCAACTTTGAGCCTTGATAGTTTAAAAACGGTAAAAGATTTTGAAAAAAGTTAAATACGAGTTTAATAGTTGAAGAGTTTCTGTACAATTTGAAATTTGAATGAAGTCTGTAGTAGTAGTAGAAGTTGTAGAAATTGTAGAATGTTTGTAGAAGTTTTGTAGAATGATTTGGAGTTTGTGTAATGTATTTTAAATGGGAAAATATTTGTAGAAAAAGTTGAATAATTTGTAGGATATTAATAGTAGAATTTGGAAAAGTAATAGCACCAGTGGCATGAATGAGCTGAATCTAGTGGTATAATTTTTATTTTTGTGGGACAAAATTTGTAGAAGTAGTTAGATGCCGAATAATAATAAAATAATAAAAATAAAGATTTGGATAACAATAGTGTAGGAGCCCTTTGGGCACCCACGCCAATAATAATAATAATAAAGATTTGGATAACAATAATAATAAAGATTTGGATAACAATAGTGTAGGAGCCCTTTGGGCACCCACACCAATAATAATAATAATAATAAAGATTTGGATAACAATAATAACTAGAAAATTCCCGCAGAAATTTTGAGAGTGACGAGTGGGCTGTTGCCGGGGGTCTGTAGTCAAAAAGCACACCTCAAATAGTCATTTTTAACATGTTTATTTAGACACTGGAGCACATTAGCATGTATTTAATTCTTAGTGGCTAACGTCCATTGCTAACAGTGATGCAATTAACATTAGCATGTTAACATTAGCATGTATTCTTAGTTACTAAAAATCAGTAGTAATTATTTAACAGTTAATTTAAAATCACAATAAACACACTTTTTTATATATAATAACTTAAACATTTCATTTAAAATAAATAAAATAGTTATGTTATGATTTAACACTTTCACAAAATACATACAAATAGTCATTTTTAACATGTTTATTTAGACACAGGAGCAGCTAGCGCTGCCGCGCAAGCAATTGACATTAGCGTGTTGACAATTACCATGTCTTTAATTTTTAGTGGCTAATGTTAATTAATATGTTAGCATTTGCATTCATTTTAGCATTGGCCGCTAATGTTACCAGTTTCGATGTCTTTACAGCTAACGCTATGAGCTAGCTGCTCTGCTCTCTGACGTGCTAGCAATTAACATGTATTCTTACTGACTGAAATGAGTGGCTGCATTAACGTGCTAGCAGTTAACTTAGCATGCTCGCATTAGCATTTTATCAATGCGCATGTATTTAATTCTTAGTGGTTAATAGTAATCAATAAGCATTAGCAGGTTAACATTACCAGGTTAGCATTAGCATGTTAACATTAGCATGTTAACATTAGCATTTATTTAATACTTAATGGCTAATGCTAAACGTTAACATGCTAGCTGCTCTGCTGTCATTGTCTGTCATTTTAGACAGACAACGCGCTAGCAATTATCATTAGCAGGTTAGCTTTAGCTGTTAACATGGCATGTACTTAATTCCTAGTGGCTAATGTTATATTAACATTAACATGTTAGCAAGGATCATGTATTTAATTCTTCGTGGCTAATGCTCATTGCTAGCGCAGATGGCTAACAATTAACATTAACATGGTAGAATTAGCATGTATTTAATTCTTTGTGGCTAGTGCTAATTAACATTAGCATGTTAGCATTAGCATTTTAGCAAGTAGCATTTATTTGGTTATTCGTGGCTAAGGTTAATTGCTAGCGCTGACGTGCTAGCAAGTAGCTTAGCATGTTAGCAGTTGTCATGTAATAAATTCTTAGTGGCTAATGCTAATTGCTAGTGTTGACGCGCTAGCAATCCTTTGCAGTAATTTTAGCTTTGGCTGCTAATGTTAACAGTTAGCATGTCTTACAGCTAGTGCTAACACGCTAGCTGCTCTGCTGTCTTTGGCGCACTAACAATTAATATTACCATATTAACATTAACATGTATTCTTAGTGACTAAAAACTATGGCTAGCACTGACGTGCTAGCACTTAACATTAGCATGTATTCTTAGTGACTGAAAATGAGTGGCTAGCACTAACGTGCTAGCACTTAACATTAGCATGTTAACATTAGCATGTATTCTTAGTGACTGAAAATGAGTGGCTAGCACTAATGTGCTAGCAATTAACATTAAGAGAGAGAGAGAAAAAGAGACTGGTGTGTGTGTGTGTGTGTGTGTGTGTTTGTGTGTGAGAGAGAGAGAGAGAGACGGTGTGTGTGTGTGTGTGTGTGTTGTGTGTGTGTGAGTGGTGAGTGTGAGTGAGTGGTGAGGAGTGAGTGAGAGGATGAGAGGGAGAGAGAGGAGAGAGGGAGAGAGAGAGAGAAGGACTAATGTTAGCAGTTAGCATGTCTTTACAGCTGCGCTAAAGTGCTAGTCCTCTGCTGTCTCTGTCGGCCATTTTACACAGACAGTTCAAATGAAGCCAATAACTGCTCAAATGGCCACTGGGCTTCTGCAACTGTTGTCAGTTGGAACGGCAGTTGAAAATCCTGACAGAGAGAGAGAGGGAAAATGCTGAGACCAGTCCTCGAAGAGGAGGGCTCTGTGGCCAAACCGTATTTCCAATCATTGAACCGACATAACTGGGGGCATCGCGTGCCCTTCCTGATCGTTTTACCATAGTTTTATTTTGTGTCGATAAATGATGAAGAAACGTGCCCTCAGGACAAGAGAGAGAAACGTTACTTCTGCCTTCCTTAAGAAAATGTCCCTCCATTTTAACATGGGAGTGAATGGGCTGTGGATGTGAGTACTCGATCAGTTGGCCTGTATGGAGCCAAAAACTATAAAAGAGACAGCTTCAACAGTGTTATCGCTGCGATCACCTCGAATTTTCCTACATTTGAGGGGATAATCATGTCTGTAGTGGGGGATTTGAGGCCACGGTATTCAAATACGTTTATTTTTTCACTGATTTTTCTCCCTGCTCCCTCACTCAAGCTGATGATGTCCATCCACTCTAGCTCAAACCATTCGCCACATACACACCCATTATAAACCCCAGAAATTTGACTAAAAACCTGCTCAACTTTGAGCCTTGATAGTTTAAAAACGGTAAAAGCTGTCGATGAGTGTCGTAATCCCTGAAGATAAGGGAAGCATACTCCGTTTTAAGTTCAAATGCAGTCTCTCGGTTAAAGTATGCCGAGCAGTTCATTGTTGAAAATGTCTGTTGAATGTACTTTTTTTCAGCCTCCCCAGTCATTCCCTATGGGAAATTTTTCGCAGTTTTTCAGAATAAAATTCGCGAAAAACACGCAATCTCTTAGAAAGTAATGCACTCGATTCGGGGATCAAGACGCAAGTTTGATATATAATTTTGTTGGGGTCCTCTCACCGCTGCGGGCCGCATTCATGTTCGAAAAAGGGCGGAAATGAATAATAATATAATATTGCCATGAAACACCAGAAGAACAATAGTTACATTGCCTACGGCACTCGTCAACTACTCCCAGAGCTTGCTAGCTCTGGAGTAGTTGACGAGTGTCGTAGGCACTCGTCACTAATAAAGATTTGGATAACAATAGTGTGGGAGCCCTTTGGCCACCTACACCAAATAAGCACGGTGGATAACATATAGTGTGCGCCTTACACACACACTCAATAAGCGCAGTGGATAACATATAGTGTGCGCTTTGAGGCACACTGAATAAGCCCGAGAGGTTTTAAAGAGTGTGCTCCTTCAGGCACACTCGATAAGAACATTTTATTGAATCAAATAAAAAAAAACAACAATAACATTAAGACATTTAAATGAGCTAAAATACCCAAAAATTAGATGAAAGATGAAAATAATTCATATCAAATTATTCAGGCAGTCTTTGTTGTATCATAACTGAATTTAGGTAAAAAATTGTGTCTTACTGTCAGGAGCGGAGGGGCTGTCAAGTCTGACCTCCATAGGAACATCCAGCTGGTTCTTGACCATGAGGGCAGACCGAACAGTTATGACCTTCCTGGCACTGCCCTCCATTGTGATGGAGAAGACCACTCTGACTGGAGGCAGCGCTGAAAACTAAGTCAAAGGATTCACAAACAAAAAATCAATTCCCATCACCAAAAATAAACCATTAGGTCACTGTCAACTATAAAGTTATACTGAGCATCTGTACTGTAAATTTGATATTTTATATTTACACATACTATACACACACACACACACACACACACACACACACACACACACACATCACGTCAGTGTATAATGTACACAATATAAACAAAAAAGCAAACAAGCAACAGACAACGTGCAAAAAATACTGAAGGTAAAAGTGATCATGATATAAATAATATTGCAGGTAAAGTGACCATGATATAAATAATATTGCAGCTAAAGTGACCATAGTAATATTGTACATTGTTAGTTATTGGAATGGAAATGAAATAAATAAGCCATTATTATTACTTTTTAGTCAATCCATCTCCACTCAATGTATTTTACTGGGCCTTTATGTGTTTATGCTGGCCACCAGATTTAAACAGGGTTCAGACCCAGCACAACAGTCTACACTCTTTTGTAATCATGCACAGCTGAGCAGATCTATACTGTGCTTTCCAGTGTTATGGAATTTTGTATCCTTAGGTTACACAAGGTCACATGTGGGCCTTGAGGTCCTTGGCAGTATTAATTGTTTGGCTTTGGTTGAGAACAGTAGGTACCAGTCTATCTCAACACTCTGGTGGCCAGGGTCGAAGAGACCTTTTGCTGCCTTCCTAGACATAACAGATAGCTTGCCGTTGACGGTCCAATCTGCGTAAACAGACATCTGTGTCTCCAGACTACAATGTGTTGACAATAACACCTGCATGGGTAAAAACATTCTCTTTGACTAATTCTGGGTGTATAGTATTTGTGGTGTTATCTTGGGGTTTAAAGTCTATCCACAAGGATGAGTTGGGCAGAATGTGAGACCGACTCAGGCACTTCTGATGTACTTTGAGAGTGTCTCTAATTCTCCTTGGCCAAGCGTCAATAAATATGACAGCATAAGACATCAGAGGCTCCTGAGCACATTCTTCCTTCCTGACCTCACCATTGACCTTTGACTTCAGCGATTTCTCCACAACAGTCACTGTTGATTTGTTCTGTACACGACATCTATTGCACGAGTGTCCGTCCTGGGAGAGGGATCCCTCCTCTGTGGCTCTTCCTGAGGTTTCTTCCACCTTTTTTCCCTGTTAAAAGGGTTTTTTGTGGGCAACTTTTTCCTCACTCGAACCGAGGGTCTAAGGACAGAGGGTGTCACTCCCTGTACAGATTTGATTTAACACTATACTGTAGTTACAGTTATCATCATTACTGTTATTAGGGCCCGAGCACGCGGTCTTCATCTTCCTAACAGTAAAACGCATTTTCGCAGTGCGAGGCCCTATTGAATTTCAAATGTTTATTATGAGGGCCCGAGCACGCGGTGCGAGGCCCTATTGAATTTCGAATGTTTAAAAGCAAATTGCATTTTCGACGGCCTATATGTACTCGAAAACTCACGGAAATTTGTCTACCCCCCCAAAGTCAGGTGTAAAATTACGCATTTTGGGGGTCTTTCGGAGGGGCCCCTCGCCACGGTCGACATGTATGGAATTTGGAGGGGGTATGTAACATGCCGAGACACAAAAAAGTCTCTTGGTGACCTGGGCTACAGTGAAGCGTATGGCGTCCATTTAGTGTAAAATTTTGCCTTTTCGTGTTTTTGGGGTCATTTCCAGGGGTCGTACTTGAACGAACTCCTCCTAGGGATTTTATCCGATGTGTTTGAAACTTGGCGTGTGTGTTCTTAAGGCCTCGACAATGCAAAGTAAAGTAAAGATCTCAACTTTTCATCAGAGGCCATGGCCGTGACGGTGCATCAAAGTCAACGGTGCCGATTTTTTCGGGAAAAAATGAGACTCCATAGACTTTTTGGCTGATTTTCAGGCAAAAGTGTTGGGCCATCATATACTTTCTCAAAGCTGTCTGAAGCTTCTTGTGGTTATTAAGACCAATACTATGCAAAATATGGCTGCATAATTTTTTAGGGGGCATGGCAAAAGTGCTCTATAGCGCCCCCTTGAATTTTTTTTTTAGGCAGCCCCGACACAGTTTTGGACACAGAGTTATGAAACCTCAGCCGAATTGTAGAACGTGGCAAGACCTACAAAAAAGTCACTTGGACCAATAGGCTACAATGAACAGGAAGCGAGATATTTAAGTATGAAAATCACCATGTTCAGTGTTTCGGGCTAGTTGAGAAGGGGTCATGTTTGAATGCACTCCTCCTAGGGATTTTATCCAATTGACTTCAAACTTGGTAGGTGTGTTCATATAGTCTTCCTGAGTAAAAGTTATCAAAATTATGAATTTTGGGGAAGCTGTGTGGGCGTGGCGATCCATAAAAAGATTCAAAGAAGAAATCGGCAGGAAGCACCTTCTCAGAGCTGTCTGAAACTTCTTGTGGTTATTAAGACCGATATTATGCACATTTCGACATGCGCACATGTGCGAGGGTTCGACCATCGCTGCTTGCAGCTTTAATTGCAGTTGTTTCTTTCTATTTCTGATCCATCTAATTATTTTGCTTTCTAGTGTGTAATGAGCATTACAGGGACTACTGTGGCTGCAGACTCTGTTCCAAATGCTTACTTGAATTGGCTGTTTACTGATTAAGAAACAAGACTTGCACAACTTACATAAACATGTGGGTGGATGATGTTGGTTCTGCTAATAGGACTGCCAACCTATGGAAGAGTAAAAGAGAAAAAGAAAGGTCACAACAAACATCAAACTTAGTCAAACACCTGTGACATACTCCTCAAATATAATCTCAGCTAACGGGGGGATAAATTAATAGCCTCAGCAAAAGATATGAGACATTCCAACAATATTACAAGAAACTATATACAGTAAATCAACAGTATCTTGCAGTGACAACCAAATAAATTACTGACTCTGCTCAGTAAATTCAGTACTAAAAAAATCCTGCAGAAATTTTGAGAGTGACGAGTGGGCTGTTGCCGGGGGTCTGTATTCAAAAAGCACACCTCAAATAGTCATTTTTAACATTTTTATTTAGACACAGGAGCAGCTTTAACATTACCATGTTAACATGACGCGCTAGCAATTAGCATTAGCATGTTAGCAATTAGTGTTAACATGTTAGCATTAGTATGTTAGTGCTGATGCGCTGACAGCTAGCAATTAACATTAGCATGTTAACATTAGCATGTTAGCACTGATGCGCTGACAGCTAGCTAACACGCTAGCTGCTCTGCTGTCTCTGTCTGTCATTTTAGACAGACAAGTTCAAATTAAGTGCCAATAACTGCTAAAATGGCCGCCGCTGGGCTTCTGCCTTCTCACTCTTATTTTGAAAATAGCCCCTCCCTCTTCTCCTCCCTGTCTGTGTGTGAGTGTGTGAGTGTCTGAGTAATTAGTCACAGGTGCGCGCACATGCTCACTCCCTCTCCCTCTGTCCCCTGAGCAGACACACTCTTCTCAAAATAACATGGGAGTCTATGAGGCAGTCGATGGGTGTTGTTGCCGCATCTTTGTGTGTCACGCCAAAACTATAAATGTGACAGCTTTAGCAGGCGAATGTGAGTGACAAGACAAATTTTCCTACGTTTCTAGCTATAAATGATTTCTGTAGCTTCACATTTGCGGCCACAATCGCAGTTTACAAATTAATTTTTCGACGACTTTTTCACTCCCTCTCCACTCTAGCGATGACATCATTCACTCTAGCTCTCGAAAGTTCACGCAATACACACCCATTAATTTTTTGGCGTGGTTTTTGGCGATTTTTGGCAAAACCATTTGCCGAAAGTCATAGCACACCATTCCCGGCCGAGCCGGTCGTTTTGATATCCGTTTTGTGTGTGTGTGACAAAAACTCTGGGAGGAGTAGCAAACCGAAAAAAAACACGGAAGAAACGGAAGCCTGAGAGTTTTTTAAAGAGAGTGCTCTTTCAGGCACACTCAATAAGCACGGTGGATAAGATATAGTGTGCGCCTTACACGCACACTCAATAAGAATAAGCCCGAGAGGTTTTAAAGAGTGTGCTCTTTCAGGCACACTCAATAATAAGTTGAAGAAGAAGAAGAAGTGTGGTGGATAACATATCTGTCTTTATAATATTGGTCTTAATAAAAACAAGAAGTTTCAGACAGCTCTGAGAAAGTACAACACTTGAATGTCTGAGAATCACAAGCCATCAGCAGGTGATTCCTGCCGATTTTTTCTTTGAATGATTTTTATGGATCGCCACGCCCACACCGTTTCCTCAAAATTCATAATTTTGATAACTTTTACTCAGGAAGTCTATATGAACACACCTACCAAGTTTGAAGTCAATGGGAGGAGGAGTTCGTTCAAACATAACCCCTTCTCAACCAGCCCGAAACACCAAAAATGGTGATTTTCATCCTTAAATATCTCGCTTCGTGTTCATCGTAGCCAATTGCTGCAAGAGACTTTTTTGTAGGTCTTGCCATGTTCTACAATTCGAGGTTCCATAACTCTGTGTCCAAAACTGTGGCGGGCCTGTCTCAAAGAAAAGTTCAAGGGGGCGCTATGGAGCGTTTTTGCCATGCCCCCCAAATGATATTATGCAGCCGAATTGTGCATAATATTGGTCTTAACAACCACAAGAAGTTTCAGACAGCTCTGAGGAAGTATATGATAGCCCAACACTTTTCCCTGAAAATCAGCCAAAAAGTCAATGGAGTCTCATTTTTTTCCAGAAAAAAACGGCAGCGTTGACTTTGATGCAGCGTCACGGCCACGTCCTCTGATGAAAAGTTGTGATTTTGATAACTTTTCATTGTCGAGGCCTGATGAACACACACGCCAAGTTTCAAACGCATCGGATAAAATCCCTAGGAGGAGTTCGTTCAAATGCGACCCCTGGAAATGACCCCAAAAACACGAAAAGTCCAAATTTGACAAAAATTGGACGCCGTACACTTAACTGTAGCCCGGGTCACCAAGAGACTTTTTTGTGTTTCTCTGTATGTTATATGCTCCCTCCAAATTTCGTACACGTGGATGAAACCGTGGCGAGGGGCCCCTCCGAAAACACATCTAGGTGGCGCTGTCGAGCCATATACGTACGTCCATGTGTGAGACCCCCAAAATGCGTAATTTTACGCCCGACATTAGGGGGGGGTAGTCGAATATGCGACTTACTTTTAAACGCTGTTTAGCGTTAGAAATCCAATAGGGCCTCGCCCCAGCGCGCCGTGCTCGGGCCCTAATAATAAACATTTGAAATTCAATAGGGCCTCGCACCACGTGCTCGGACCCTAAAAATGAAAAAAATAAAAATAAACATTGGAAATTCAATAGGGCCTCACACCGCGTGCTCGGGCCCTAATAATAAGCACGGTGGATAACATATAGTGTGCGCTTTCAGGCACACTCAATAAGCGCAGTGGATAACATATAGTGTGCGCTTTCAGGCACACTCAATAATCTTAACCCTGATCAAGGGAGGAAGTTAGAGTCATCTATAACTGCATCAGAAATAAGGAAAGCTGGACAAAAGGCCACATGCTCTAACAACCCTGTGTTGCAAAAATTAAAACAGTTGGAGAAGTGGCGAAAGATAATGCTTACTGTGTGGGGAAATACTTTAAGAAATATGATGATACAGTTAAACATTTCTTATGGGATGGGAAAAGAGTAAGGATAAAACTAACTAACACACTCTGTGCTGCCATGGAGAGAGGGGGATTAGGCTTACCAGATCCAAGGTTATATTGGATATCTTTTGAAATGGCTAAACTAGCCAAACATTGGAAAATGACAGACAACAAGCTTGACTGGATGAAGATTGAGAATGAGTTATTTTTACCATTTAGTCCAAAGGAGCAACTGTCTCAACGATGTAATACAACAAATCCAATTTTCATTCAGTCTAAGGAAGTGTGGGCCAAGGTAGACAAAATGTATAAGTTGTCGCAATATGTACAGATATATGCTTAATTGTGGTTTAGCCCTGAAATACATATTGGTAAAATGTGTGCTGGAGGCAGTGGCGTCAAGTGGTGTATGTTCTAGAAGAGACCTATACAAAAATGGACAATTCATGTCTTATGAGGAATTAACACGTCAATTTAAACTTGAAGGCAAACAACATTATGAATGGAATGAATGGAAATATTTACAAATTAGGGGTTGTATAAAATCGATATTATCGAACTGGTAATTGTTCAGAAAATTATATTTTGATATTTCTATCTGAATGTGCTACAGGAACACTGCACAGCTTCACAATTTTATAAACTAACAAACTATTCAGTAAGTGGTAAGTGACTCGGTTCTAGGTTTAAGTTGTGGACTTCTTGAGTAACTGGTCAGGCTCAGCAATCCCCCTGACTCCTGCTGTATGTTTATTAGGGGACAGATCGCAAATACCAAATGTATCAAAAAGAATTTGTTCTGTGATTATGGTGGGCTTGGTTACAGCTTCCAGAGTTATTTTAAGACATTGGAAAACTGCTATATCTCCTAATCTGAAAGACTGGATTAATGCAATGGTGGAGACCACAAAAAAAAAAAAAAAAAAAAAACAGCTGGTACTGTTTTAAATAAATATATCAACTTTTTGGCAAATGAACTTTTTGGCCAACTTGCCACTGAGCAAAGAAGGACTGGCAACAGTTTAACCTCTGTAGTTGTCCAGTAGTTTGTATTTTCCAGACTAACCCTTAAAGTTGTAGCGGGTAAACTACAAAGAATGCCGGGGTGCCAGTCAGAGTCAAGTCTGACAAAAAAATAAAATAAAACAGAACAAAAAAATAATGCAGTCAACCCCCACAAATATAATAAACAGGCAGCTTAGCACAGCAATAAATAAGCAATCAACACACCTGCAAGGTGATTTTCAGAATGTGAATATATTTTTTTTTCACTGCCGGAGTAACCAAAAAACAAGAGTTCAGTTCAGTCCTTGGTTGGGAACTGTCTGTTCCAGGGTTTTCCAACACCCACAGTTCAGTTCAGACATATGCCAAAGCTCCGGGTTTTACCGCGGACACCCACACAAAAATAAGGAAATAACTCAAAATAAACCAGCGTCTCTCGTCGCGGTGCAGTACAAAAACAAAAGGAAAAGACCAACGAAAACAAAATGTACAACGGGTACTCACTGTACCGAAGTTTAAAATAAATGTGTCAGTCGTTCGGTCGGTCGGTCGGTCTTCTCCACCGGAACCGGCACCTCCTGACGCTTCAAACAGCTGATCCAAGTCAAGAAATACAAATCCACTCCACGGGACGACGGGACTCCAGCAACGCATATATCCAACGTGGACTTAAACACTATGCACTGTTCAGTTTTCGACCCTCGGGACTCTCCTCTTCCTACCTCAACATACCGGTGACTTGCACCTATCCTAAATACTTCTCCTGGAGGACAAATTGAAAACCGCGCGAGATGCGGTGGCTTTCGTCCATTGGAGTAGGCGCTGACTGTGGGTGGATGACGGAGGACCCCCATGAATGGAGGTGTGTTTGAAGGTGTGGAGCAATGTGTTTCAGACTGCAGCGCTACAAAGTTCAGAGTTGGCAGATATTATTTTTGGACCCAAAGTAGTATAAAAACTACAGGAAAATGCGCAAAATTGTGCAAAAGGATGTTAAGTTTGACAGACTATAATCAAATGTATTAAAGCTGAGAATAATAGATTCTACTACATTCACACTGCAATAGTTCACAAAAACATAGAATATAACTGTGCCATAATGTCAAAATAATTTTCACAATGGATTCACAATAACTGGCCATGCAGTGGAACACAACACATCTTGAGACACACAGACTAATGAAAACTCAGTCTAAGGAATCAGAGACCAAATACAGCACGGCTCCTCCCTTTCTTTTGTGGACTGGATTTCTTACCCCCATATTTATTTGTTTTGCTTCCATACTTATTTATCTTATATTTATAGTTATAGTTATATTTTTATTTTGTTTTATATTTTTTTCCTCTATGTGACAATTCATAAGATTTCTATGCCAGATTCAAAAATGTATTAGTAACCCTGTACTCATGGATTCTGCTGTTAAGATTTCAATAAAAAAAAAAAAAAACATAAAATAATTAAAAAACCTGTGACTCAGGTTTTGAATTGTGCTCACAGTATTGGAAGAGTTGTTTCTGTCCGCAGCTGCATAACGGAAGAAAACACCCACTTTGTCCACAGACACCGGCTTGACTTGCTCCCATCCACACACCCGAACCAGCAGCTGGTGCAGCTTCAGCTCATGAGTGTGTCTACAAAAGGCAGCAAGGGATGAGTGATATGTTCTTTATATTTTTGCAATAATAACAATATAACAGTTATAAATGACTTGAATTTTCCATGAATATACAGCATAAGCAGACTGACTGATGTGGAATAGAAACTAATATATATATGCATGCATTGGACTGAAGGTGATGTGAATGCGCATCAGAGCTGTACCGGTGACGGAGTTTTTCGCGGGCTTCAAACTCAAAGGGAATCTCTTCCCCAGGCAGCACTTCCCTCCACTGACTGACATTGTGAGTGTCATCAGTTCCTGGACCGTGGACATCTGAGATGGAGTCTGCACTACTGCTGTGAGACAGTGCCACCCTGTGGGGAAGATATGAATGCCTTTACTTGGAGACATTTCTTGGTCAATCAGTTACTATGCTAAAACTGGAACTGATGGTCTACATTTGTCTAAAGTTAACAATAATTAATAATCATCTCCAGTTTGTGGTATGTGTTATTAGGCTATCATTATGTTACCATTATGGTTACACTGATTACACCTCTCTACATTCAAGAGTACGCTTAAGATATTCTTTTTTGATAGAGCCTATAGTTAGGGCTGACTCATGTGAGTCCTGAACCACGCTGCTATAAACCCAGATCTACCCTAATTTTCTGCTTTCACATCTCACAGGTTCTCACGGATCGTGGCTACACTTAGATCAGAGATTGTTCGAGTTGTTGCCTCCTTCTGTGTTCCTGCTGGATGTCGACTACAAATACTATTATTATTGTTATTATTATTATTATTATTTCTACCAGTAGCCATATCTCTATTTACGTTTAGAGTTAAAGTTATCATTATTTTAATTGCTGCTGTGCATCTGGGTGACCTTCTCTTTTCTGTAATGATTTGGCACTATACTGTAAATACAATTGACTTAAATGGAATTACACCTACCTTGTGGGGGTCGTAGTCAGAGTAGCAAACCACATGGTACATCCTGTGTGGTTACGCAGAGCGTATGGCACGAATGGCTGCCTCCTCTTGGATAGCTTGACATCTGCTGAAAACAGAAATGAAAACTGAATCAGAGAGAAGATGAGTGTGCTCTATCATTACAAGAATCACAGTCATAACAGTCATGTACTTGCTGTCTGCTTGGTCAAAAAAGCAGGTGATTTGAAACTTCTTTCCTTTAAAGGGGTGCTCCACCAATTTTACACTAAAATATCAACTTAGTAGTCTTAGTAGCCTTTAAACAAGGCACTGTGTTTAGAAATGGAAAATTGTTCTTTTTAAATTTACAATGCTAACAATATAACAGTTATAAATGACTTGAATTTTCCATGTTCTACACATGAATATACAGCATAAGCAGACTGACTGATGTGGAATAGAAACTAAAAGGACCCAAACATAAAAGGCCATTTACAATCAAAAATGATTGGAAAAAAAAAAAAAATATATAATTATATTATATGATATGTTACTTCCGATGGCGGCTGACCCATAACCTTTTGAGCGCTGATAGTTGTCGACGTCGCCGCCATTTTTGGATGTGGCAAAGTAGAGCTTTTTCCCCCAGATATTAGTGTGGTGTGAATGGGTGTAAAGAGGCATTACCTTAAAGCCCTCACGGAGACGGCGCCCTGGGCGGTCGCCTACATTGCCCATAGCTAAAACCGGCCTGCTTGTATTAGTTTACGGGCAGATCTGCACATCCAATATGGCGCACGTGTTAAGTTAGCGCAGCAACGGACCAACTGCTCAGTGAGGCGTCTATGTAATGTCTTTGATCTATCCTAAAGGAGGTCTATGGCTTACAGATGGATAAGGACGGACTTTTAGGGGGAACATTTCATTTTAAAAGTTGCCCGACGGCTCCTTGGAAAAAAACAAGGCAATTCCGCACAGTTTTCAAAGCCGAATTTAAATTCCACAGAAGTAACACGACTTTAACATATCACCTCAAAGCAAAATACCCTGCTGAAATTACCTCCACAGGACCTCGCCAGTCTACACAGGAGTGTGCCACTCGTCAGTATATTCCTCTTTGGTAAACTTCCCTCCTATTCCTTTTTTCTATTAGCACTGTGCATATGTGCACCTTAAGCCAATAAAATGAATGAATTTAAATATACCTTCTCTGTGTTATTCTACATTAATGATCATTTTACATAAATAAATATTCATAATAAGGTTCAGTCTCAGAAAAATGCAATTAATATTGATAAATTTATTGATAAATTAATCGCGATTAATTCAGATTTTTTTGCGATAATTAGTATTTTTTTTAAATCGATTGACAGCCCTAATATATATATAATATAATATAATATATATATATATATAATATATATTATATATAATATATATATATATAATATATATGTGTGTGTGTGTTGCGTTGCACAGAATGTTCCTCTAAACTTACCTTCACAATGTATTATTATTATTGCAAAATTTCCAAGTTCTACAAAATGCCAGAAAACTCATATACTGCACAGTAAATGAGTGAATTATATATATATTTTTTCTTATACTTTCTTTTTATTGTTTTATTTTATTTTTTACATGCATTTTAACCCGGACACACACACATGCAGTACAAGGGCATAGACATGCAAATATGGAGAGAGATGGTGGAGTGATGGGCAGCCCCCTGAGGAGTGCCCAGCGAGCAGTTTGGGGAGGGGGGGTGCATTGCTCAAGGGCACCTCGGCAGGAAGTGAACTGGCACCTCTCCAGCTACCAGTCCACCTTCCATATTTTTTTATGGGACTTGAACCGGCCACCCTCCGGTTCCCAAGCCAAGTCCCTATGGACTGAGCTACTGCCGCTCCCCCTACTGGTGTTCAAATATATTGAACAAAAAAACAAAACAAACAGCTGGTACAAAAATTTACTTTTTGGCAAACTTGCCACTGAGCAAAGAAGGACTGGCATCAGTTTAACCTCTGTGTCCAGTAGTTTGTATTTTCCAGACTAACCCCTACAGTTCAGAGTTGGCAGTGATTACTTTTGGACCCAAAGTAGTATAAAAACTACAGGAAAATGCGCAAATTGTGCAATAAGATGTTAAGTTTGACAGACCATAATCAAGTATATTAAAGCTAAGAGAATAATAGATTCTACTATATCCACACTGCAATAGTTCACAAAAACATAGAAGATAACTGTGCCATAATGTCAAAATTCACAATTACTGGCCATGCAGTGGAACACAAATAAGAAGCAAGTCATGCTGTTCAGGCAAAATAGAAAGTCTAAAAGTTCAATTAGTCTGAAAGAGAAGGAAAGACAGGACAGAGTGAAATCTAAGAAGACTGACATTAAATACCATCATCACTTGCAATGCAGCTATGATATCTATATAATATAATGTATTAGTTCTGAACCAATAAACTAGAGCTACTGAAACACTATGGTCCAGCTTCATAAAACCTTTGTGGGAGAACTATGCCCTAACTACTTAAGTATGGAGTCCTATAGGCGAGTGCAGTGAGTTTCTGTATTTACATAGCTGCAAAAAATATGTTTACATTAAATATTACTAAACCAAAAACTGAATAAATTGAATGCATTTCCTACCTGATGTAAAATTTGCAAAACTATTTTTATTTGAAGTATTTGCTTGCATTTGCTTAGGAAATTAATTTAATCATAAATCCATTCTAGTATGTTTTAATTTTGTGTGACTATGCTTATTAAAAAGTTTATTTCTGTCTTACACAGAGTTTTATCCATATGGAAAATTATCAACAGCCACAATCAAAGGAGCAGCCAATATTATTGCCCTTTTTTCTTGGTATTTTGCAGTTTACACATTTCACCAAAAGTTTACTAAAAGGCTAAAAACATAATGAGATTTCTTTTAAAAATATATATTCCGGGCATTTTAAAAGCCCCAGTGTGTCCAGAATGGACAAACTAAGCTCTACATTGGGCCTTTTGCATTTTTGACACATTTTGCGTCCAACGCAGGTTTTTCTTTACATTAGGAGGGAGAAGATGATGCAAGGAGTTGCAACTGTAGATCTAGATAAATCCTTCACACTGGTCCTTCAATATTTTAGATAGAAAGAGTAGAGATGAAGGGAACAAGGGAGAGAGAGAATGACACCCAACAGAAGGTTTGTGTTTCATGGGACATTGCAGTTCATGGTCACCATCTTAACGGCTAGCCACACGGACAACCTATACAACTGTACTTAAGCTGGAATTCATACTGTGATGATTCTTGAACTATTTGCTGGAAGAAAACATTTGAGGCTATTGACTCTCTTTGCTTACTGATACAGATAGCGCTACTAAGGGAGACTGTCAGGCTGACTAAACTCTGAACTGTACCTCGGGAAGGAATCTGCTGCTCGAGGCAGGTCAAGCTGGCTGTGCTCCTAGTTCTAAGGTGAGCAAGTGGAGCACCTGACAGCAGAGAGAGACAGTTACTACACAACAGAGACACATAGAGAGGGAACACACAAGAGGGTTAGAGATTCATCAGCCTCATTCTGTATTTGTGTTGGCAATGAGAACTTTGCTGCAAATAAATAAATTATATGAATAGTCCAAGTCATGTTTCCATTAATTTATTATTAAGAGTGACAGGCTTGATTGTTATTTTATGTTTTTCTTACTATCAACAAATCCCATTAAAATATCAAAACTAACTGTATGTTTGTCATAATACTTTCTGACTTCCAGTCTGTGGTTCTTAGCCCATTCTACTGCAAATATAAATCTTTAAAAACACCTCATAAATTCATAAAGTCATTTTCAACTCAACAGCCAGCCACTAGATCTTTTTTGCCAACATTACTCAAATAGGACGTAATAATGCTTTAGCTGTGAACTACTTTCAGCTATGGATGAATTCACATTTAGTGCCCTACTGAGTATTTGGGTTCACTGATATGTTCTTAATATTTTTTGGCAACAAAGGAGCTCTATGACACAGACGAAGAAGATGGAAGAGGAAGAGGCTTTTTACACACACATTACATGTTAGTAGATACATTGGATATGCACATGAGATTTGTTGATAAATAGAAAAATCAATTCTTTTATTTATGGTATTCTGTTTATAATGTGTTCTACTGTCAGTGTAGGTACTGTACCAATAACTGAACAAAGATCACATCATTCTTTCTTTACTCTGTATTTAACGGCTAATTTCCAATACTTTATCTGAAGAGCCTGCCTGCAGAAAGCTTATTTTATTTGTAATATTTTAACTGGTTCTCTTTGTCTGTAGATATTATAGATAACAGATGTGTGACAATTCATTAACATACACTAACCTAAAAAATTAAAGGTACAATATGTAAGATGGTGGAGAATACTGATATTTAGCGGTTAAAAATGAACACTGCAATCAAAATTCACTGGACATTCGTCTCCCCCTCACCCCCTTCCCAGACTGAAGCTCACACAGCTTGCTAGATTGAAGACACTGAACCTCCATAAGGGCAAAACAAGTGCAAAAATGTTTATTTCATGAAGCAGCTTCTACGTCTGAGTCTGACTTCAGTCCGTGCTGCAAAATAATAACAAGAAGTTTAGATTGATTTGTGTCCATTTGTTTGAGAGAGAGGGTGAGAGACACACACAGACAGAGGGCGGGAGACACACACAAACAGGGAGAGAGAGAAATTGGAGGTTACTTTCTAATTGTTTTACAGCAGTTAAGTTTAGCATAAATAAATTCCTCTAAACCTAGGTAAAAGGAACATCTCACACAACTGTTTTGGCAACGTTTGAGATAATCTGCAAATTTTGAGCTAAAAGTCGCCATGACTCCGTCTTCTCTGACAGTAAGAGCTTAGTCTGTCGCGTTGGTTACCAATGATGATTATGTGACGTGATTTTAAATACTTAAACTCAATGACTTTATAACTTCCAATTAACTTCCAATGATATTAAGGTTCAAAGTAATGATTAACAGCATCGCTGCTTGATTGACAGGTAAGTGTTGTTTCAGATGGCTTATTAGATCACCCAGGCGTCATTCGGACAGCTTCAAGTCCATCGATGATCCATGTCTTTGCCGAAATTTTGACTAACTGGGAGGCAGAAGAAGCATCCAACATGGCGGCGGCCAGCACCGCATATTTTCAGCTTCAAAACAGTGCTTTGGAAACCTATGGGTGTCGTCACTCAGGCTCTAAATATAATATGTAAATATCTTACATATTGTACCTGAAATAAACCACAACCATGGTTTACTATCAGAAATCGATCAGTTAAATGGTTAAATTGTTAAATATCAGCTAATATGCTGGTAAATTGTTAAAAATAAAAATATGAACTGAATCTAAATCTGTGAGTGTATTATCCAAATAAAGTGCTGCCATTTCCAAGAGTGCAAGGGTGCACTGGATATTTCCAACTACCGTGACAATGTCACATAAAGTTGAAATCCTGAGAAAGAGGCTTAAATATTTTAAACAGTCACCTGGATATTCTGTTATCTTTATATTTATTTAGATTTTTATTAAATAGATTCAAATTTCAAATCCAATCCAAGATGCCATATGATATCCATTCAATTAATTCCGCATACTTTTGAGGGTTTCAATATTTTAATATGAGGGTTGAGAGTATTTTTGCCCAGTGATTTTTTTTGTGGTATGATGTGTATCTGGAACTCACTCTGTCCAAAACTTGGTGGGTCAACTGAGGAGCCCATCCAGGGCAGAGGTGGAGAAGACTGGGGTGTGTGTTCCTCCTCTTTACAGTAGTCAGCTATCCAGGAAGTCTTGGTGGTATTGTATTGTTCTGGAAGGATCAGATACAGATAGTTTTTGCTTGTGGTACATTTAACAGTGTAACTGGAAACCAGTATTAAGTATTTGGTGACTAAACAGTTTGTGAAGGCCAACACACTGTTCAGACAAGTATGTGGCCTATACATGTTTGTTTATGTATTCACCCAACAGGACAGAAGTGATGTTCACGTCCAGTCTCTGCTTTGCTCGGATCCCTATCTTCAGACGTGGAGGGTGGAGGCGACCGGCGGCCTGCTGCTGCCAGGACAGAAAGCAGGGCCAGGGCTCGATGAACGGCTCCCAGCCTGACACACACACACACACACACACACACACACACACATTATTTTTCTCTCTCTCTCTCTCTCTCTCTCTCTCTCTCTCTCTCTCTCTCTCTCTCTCTCTCTCTATATATATATATATATATATATATATATATATATATATATATATCTATATATATTAGTGCTGTCAAAATTAACGCGTTAATTTTGTCGATTAATTTTAAAAATTAACGCGTTAAAAAAAAAATTAACGCACTTAACGCGGTTTTTTTGTTTACTTCCGTGGCGGCCGCCATTTTGGATGTGGCAAAGTGTAGCTTTGTTTCCCAGTATATTAGTGTGTGTGTGAATGGGTGTATAAGAGGCATTAATTAAAGCCCTCACGGAGACTGCCCTGGCGGTCGCCCACATTGCCCCACAGCTAAAACCGCCCTGCTGTATTAGTTTACGGGCAGATCTGCCACATCCAATATGGCGGACGCGTTAACGTATCGCAGCAACGGACCAACCTGCTCAACGAGGCGTCTATGTGTCTATGATCTATCCTAACTAAAGGAGAGTCTATGTATATATGTCTATGATCTATCCTAACTAAAGGAGGAGTCTATGTATATGTCTATGATCTATCCTAACTAAAGGAAGTCTATGTATATGTCTATGATCTATCCTAACTAAAGGAGAGTCTATGATATTGTCTATGATCTCTCCTAACTAAAGGAGAGTCTATGTATATGTCTATGATCTATCCTAACTAAAGGAGAGTCTATGTATATATGTCTATGATTATCCTAACTAAAGGAGAGTCTATGTTATATGTCTATGATCTATCCTAACTAAAGCAGAGTCTATGTATATGTCTATAATCTATCTTAACTAAAGGAGAGTCTATGTATATATATCTATGATCTATCCTAACTAAAGGAGAGTCTGTGAATATATGTCTATGATCTATCCTAACTAAAGGAGAGTCTGTGCATATATGTCTATGATCTTCCTAACTAAAGGAGGTCTATGGCAGAAAGAGGATAAGGACAGACTTTTAGGGGAACATTTCATTTTAAAAAGTTGCCCGACGCTCGTTGGCAAAAAACAAGGCAATTTGCACAGTTTGCAAAGCCGAATTTAAATTCCACAGAAGTAACACAACTTTACATATCACCTCAAAGCAAAACACCAGTTACACTACAGGAGTGTGGCACTCGTCAGTATATTTCCTCATTCTGGCTTTTTTCTATTTGCACTGTGTATATGTGCACCTTAAGCCAATAAAATGAATGAATTTAAATATACTTTCTCTGTGTTTATTCTACATTAATTTGATCATTTTACATAAATAAAATTCATTATAAGCTTCAGTCTCAGAAAAATGCATTTATTTATTGATACATTTATTGATAGATTAATCGCGAAATACAGAAATTTTTGCGATTAATTAGTAATTTTTTTTAAATTCGATTGACAGCCTCATATATCTATAGATATTATTATATAGATATATATATATATATATATACATACACACACATTATTTTCTCATATTGTCCAGAAATGCATAAATTCAGCATAACTCTGAATAACAGAAGCTGAATTCTCTAAATGGCTGAATGGTCAAAACATGTTTTTTCTAAAGAAGAAAATATTACAATCAAGTTTTTCAAGCTGCAAGAAAATCTTATTACCTGACAACTCTCTGTTGTAGTAGTCCCCAGACAGAGTGAAGCTGGTGTTTCCTTCCTGAGTGGAACCAATGCGCTGCAGCACATAAAGCCCTGCAATAACAGATCACAATCAGGCTGAAATGATCCTCAATGTCCTCGATGTGTCATTTACTTATTTGTGAGATACAGTGACATAGAACAATGTCGCAGAGTACAGTACAACCAACTTGATTTAAACAATCATAAATGAAGTAAGAATATAGGTGTCAGAGAGTAAAAAGTGTATAAAAGATAAAAGATGCCACAAGAACAGTGCATGTAAGGATTGTAGAAATTGATTGCATTGATTGCACGTGGAACAAAGGAAAATTTATACCTATTTGTTCGTGCCCTAGGTAGCATATATCTCCGCCCAGACAGCAGAGAAATGAATTCCTGCAACAACGGGTGATCAGGGCTAGACAGGATAGACTGAGCCTTCTGTAAGACTCGTCTGTCAAAGATCTCTGAGAGAGAGAGAGCTGCTGCATGCCAATTATCTTATTGGCGTCTTTCGCAATTTTGAGCAGACAATTTTTGTTTTTAACCGACAGGTTTCCATAAAATGAGATCAAGCAAAAAGTTAAAACTGACTCAATAAAAGATCTATAGAACAAAACCATTAAGGTCTTATCAACATTAAAAGATTTTAGTCTGCGCAGAAAGTATAATCTCTGTAGGCCCTTTTTACAGATTGTTGAGCGCTGTTTGTGGTGCGGTGACTTAAGAGTTAGTAAGTTCTTAAAAACATTATTTTTCAGTCATTAATAAGTAATACTGAAGTATTTACTCTACTGACATCCAATAAGTAATTTCATTTTGATTCTTTGCTTAAGATTATCTTTTGTCAATCTGCCTAACAGCCCAGTCTTTATCATATGTTTGATAATGCAGTTGTATCTTATGTGAATGAGACGTACTAGAGAAAGTGAGTTCAGCCAGAGGTATGTCACAGTCCAGACAGTCATCAATGAAACAGATGCAGACACTCTCAGCCTTCAACTCCACCCCAGACAGAGGAGCTGAATGGCTACTGGATCCAGAGTCAGCCCTGGCTCTGGAATGGTCTGCCATGTTCTCAGCATTCTCCAGCAGCCATGTAGCAGCCTGGTCCAGCTGGCCTGATGGACACATCATTCTGTCTTTAAATATGTTGTCATCAAGTAATAGTAATGGCTTGACACTGACTCTGCTACCTGGTATGGATAACAGTGTTAAAGGTCTTACCCACCTTTACAGTGGGTCAGGGCTCTTTTGCAGTCCTCTTTCCTGAAGCCAAGGTCTTGTAAATGGGTCAGCTGGCCCTCTGTGAAGACAAAACACAACCTCATGACAACATGGCATGACAACAGTAATAAGCAGTGCTGCAGCCAAATAGTAGCCTTTTCTACCATGAGATAACCAATTTCATATTGACGATTCATTAAAAAAAATGAAAAGTAACCGAGCAAGAAGCTGCCACTGACTTTGTTATTGCTAGAGCTTGGTGAAATAAAAGCTGGGTGATACCAAGTTGGGCTTCTTGCTGTTCAAATACTTGCTTGATGATTATTAGCAAAGCTGTCAATATGTGTAATGTAATCATAGCAAATACACATGTACAGCTGTCCATACTACACTTTTTTTATACTTTTTGTTTCATAACAAAAAAAATGAGGTCACTCACACAAACTTGTCACAGAATGATACACTCTCACTCACATTCACAATTCTGTTTAGTACAATTTCAGTTGTCAGACTCTTCTTCGCTTTTTCAGTGTCTAGACTCATCAGGAGTGGTTTATTTGTTCTATTATATGCCTGGGAACTCATCGGTACCCGGTGATTTGTCTGCTTCCAGACTAGAGATTGCTTTATTAACTTCCAATAGATATTTCTTTTGCAAGTTCATCATTATGTAGTCCCTGAGTGTATAGGGACTTGTAATAAGTCTCAAATGCCTTTTTGAATGCCATCCAATTTATTTTGTTAGAATTGGGATGTCTTATTTCATGAATAGTATTTTCACTATGAATTTTGTGTATTTCCTGTTTGATTGGTCTCATTGGTCTGATGCATTTCTCTTTCTTTCTTTCTTTCTTTCTTTCTTTCTTTCTTTCTTTCTTTCTTTCTTTCTTTCTTTCTTTCTTTCTTTCTTTCTTTCTACTGTGTAAGTCAGTTAGTCTTTAGGCTTTTGCTTTCTTTATGAAGGCAGTAGTTGATATAATTTTGCCTCTGAGAACATCTTTTGCAGAATCCCATAATGGTACTGGGTACACCTGTCCATTATTATTATTCTCCAAATATAAAGTGGTGGCCAAAATTATTAGAACACCTGGCAGATCTGAAAATATTGACCTTTTTTGCCTCCAAAACATGATTTCATTTCATAAATGTTCATGAAATATGCAGATGGTTACCCTGAGTGAGTTCTACTGATTTTTATCCACTTTGAACTTTAATATTTAGTATGTCCACCTTCTGTAGCAATTAAAGCAGCACATCTCTCTGGCATTGTGTCAATATATTTCCTGAGAACTTCAACACTAATGTTAACCTATGCCTTCTGCAACTCAAGCTCTGTGGGGTTGAGTTCTGGACTTTGAGGGAGCCAGTCCATTATTTTCAATGTTTTAGCAGACTCCTTCTGTCACCGGCAATATTTAGAGAATGTTTATGGTCATTGTCCTCTTGGAAAATAAATACAGGCCTAATAAGATAACTCCCAGATGCTATTCAGTGTCTCACCAGGCAGAAATGGCCCCACACAATAATACTACCCCCTCTTTGTTTAACAGTTGACTCATTTTTATATCTCTCCCCCTTCCTCAGTCGAACATACACTCTTCGCTTGCTCCCAAACTGTTCAAACTTGGAATCATTAGATTAGATTATACTTTATTCATCCCACAGTGGGGAAATGTACTTATCACAGCAGCAGAAAGAAAAGTGTAGTACACACCACAGAAGTTAAAGTAGAAAAAAATGGCAACAACACCACGAACAGACAGAAGTGTCTATAACCTACACAATAAACAAAAACAAACAACTGGCAAACAGCAGACAATGTGCAAAACAAGTACTTGAGATAAGTGGCATGATATAAAAGAATTGTAAGGTAAAGTGACCATGGTACGAAAATATTGCAATGTAAGTGACCATGTAATAAATAATACAAGTAAATGGCAAAAGTAGTAACCATGATATAAATGATATTTAAAAAGTAGTAACCATGATATAAATGATATTGCAAAACTAGTAACCATGATATAAATAATATTGCAAAATCAGTCCACAAGACTTTATACCAATCTTCCTTTGTCCATTTCTTGTGTTCTTTTTCAGCTGTTTCACTCTGTTTCCCCTTCAGTAATGGTTTCTTTGCTGCTATTCTGCCAACAAGTCCTTCTACACCCAGTTTTCGACACAGTTCATCAAGACACTGTCGCACTGTTGCAATAGGTCGTTGTGGCATTGATCTCGTCACGCAGTTCGCGTGAGGTCTGACTTCGGTCCTTAAGACTGAGAGTTTTGAGATGCTTCGCTTAGGCCTAGCTTGTTTTTTTTTTTTGTTTGTTTTTTAAGGAAAATGACCTAAATCTCCTTATGATGGCTCTATTCTATGGTTTATAGAGCATAATGATGACATTGTAGATATTTCATTTGTTTTATGGGTATTTTAATGACCAATTCAACCTAAACAACTGAAAACCAAATTATGCCAAGCGTTCTAATAATTATGGCCACCACTATATTTGTAGTTCTTTTATCATTGTTTCGAATCCTGGATTATTTAACTAACAAATTTATGTTTAATCATCATAATGTATTTTTTACTAGGGTATCCACCATTAAATAAAAGAAGAATCAGGCTGTGTAATACCTGGTGGTGCCACCTTTGAGTGGGGAAAACGCTCCACCCACACCTATTTTGTAAACATGATGGAGGCAACACCTGATGCTAGCGTTATAGCAGCCAGCCTCCCCAAGCTACACTCAACCTCAACCAGGTGTTCAGATGCAAACTGATGAAGTCTAATGACTTCATCAGTTCACTCAGTAAATGGACTGCAGGTCAAGTCAGTGTTAGAGGACAGGCAGAGTTTTTACAGAAAGCATCCTCCGAGCTAACTTAAGTTTATTTTGACACATAAGATGTTGGCAAAACGTCCTGATGTCAAAGAGACTGCTACTCTGTTGTCAGGTTGAGGTTAGAGGTTTGTCCTGAGATGCTTATACTGAATATAAACAGTGAAAACATTTTCACGTAAAACATATTGAACTTTCATGTCATGTCTATCTGTTTGAATATGTTTGGAAAAAAAAGTATGTGCGATTAATTTAGATTAATTGATCACAGAGCCTATAATTAATTTTGTTTTTTAATTGCTTGAGAGTCCATGTAACTTCAAGTACAAACTGGAATGATCTGAAAGGTCCCTTGCCTATCTTACATTCTTTTATTGTATGTTTATACATAAAAATAAAAATAAATCATAAAAATAAAAATAAATCACTTCTTGAATATATATTATGGCATGCAAAATATAGTGTACTCTTTATATTGTTTATGGAAATCTCGCCATATACTTATCAAACCTAAGTTATGTAATATTTTCTTTACCCAGATATCTGAATAAGTTATTTTTCTTTATCTCCCCTCCTTGTCCTTAAACTCAAAATTGCAACCCCACGTTTGCTTTTTTGTAAGAGAAATAGAATGTATTTCTGAATGACTTTTTTTTTTAAGCTTTTCATGTTCAGACGGTGTTACATGTCTTTCTTGTAGTGGTGGGTTGGTCGTGAACATATCGTTCAGTTTCAACTAATCTTTTATATGACTAGTAATGAGTAGTCTCAGTGAGTAATTTGTTTGTTTTCACATGGCAGCTGCATCAGCTCAATCATCAAAAAGAGAAATGATTAGTTCACGACTCAACTACGGGCCTTTTGCTTATTTGTTATGTTTACAACGGCCACATGAGGATTAAAGCGCTGCACTAGTTAAAATGAACAAAATTAATGAAATGACTCAAAAAAAAAGATTAGTTCAATTTACCGTCCGAGAGTAAGTGATCTGAATTAGTAAAAAGACTTCCCAACACTACTTTCTTGTGAAAATACAATTTATGATTTCTCCTTTTGCCTTAGTTATGATCTTTCTCCTTTTAATGGGGATAGAAAGCTAATTTACATTGAATGTGACAACCTGAAATTTACTGGTATTTAATTAAAGTGAATTTGTTTATTCTGTCTCTGAGATCAAAAATTATAGGGTAAATTCTAACTGAAGTTAAACAATGCATATGCCGTCGAGAGACTGAAAATGAACAGGTGCCCTTTGCTCCTTTGGGAAGTTTCACCTCTCCAATTTACATGGGAGTAGATGCCATTACAAACCCATTGTAAATTTTGGCGTGTTTTGTTGCGATTTTTGGCAAAACCGTTTAAAAAAGTTTTTAAAAGTCATAGCACATCATTCCCGGCCGAGCGGGTCATTTTGATACCTTTTTGATGTATGTGCAACCAAAAGTGAGGGAGGAATAGCGTGCTGAAATTCCTGGGATACGTAAAAATAATAATTATGGAAAATAATAAATAGTGTGCCTTGCAGGCACACTTAAAAAAGAGGTGTGTCGGGGAGGAACTAAAGCAGCCAGGGTCTCTCAATTGCAAACAGGTGTGCCTTTGGAATCCCTGCAGTTTCTCCCAGATGCTTTGTTGAAATTTTGCCTGGTCTCTGTGATGGGGCCCTTTTTCGTTCTCCCACATGAATTTGGTAGCTACTGCCTCCTCACCTCCTTCTTCTGTTTGTGTTTTCCATGGGGTCATCTTCTCAATTGAAATCTCCTTTTTTACCTCTTCTTTGTGACCTAAAATGGCCCTTATCTTTTCCTCTTCCACCTTCCAACTTGTTTAGGTTGGTCATTTTAATAGCTTGTTGAATTTAGGGAGTTTAGCTAACTGGTAAAGAGCTAACCATTTACACAACCATCCTTAAGTTTGCGCCATCAGAAGCCAGTGGGATTACACTCTGTAACAAATTACAACAAATGCCAATTTCCGCATAATTCTGCTTTAAGTAAAACTACACTAGTAACTAGAAGAATCGACTCAGTTGAATGCAGATCTACCAGGCAACAGAAGTCTGCCATGCCACCACAACTGCCAGATACAATCTTTTTTTTTTTCGCCTAACTGTCAATGTACAACCCCTAGCAAAAACAAGATTCCAAACTGAGGCAGTTGTTGATAACTGAAGAGCAGTTAGACCATAGAGTTAGATCATAGAAGACTGAAATTACTATAGATTGTTACATGGTTGTTACATACCTATAAGGGCCTCAGTCTTCTGCCTGAAGCTGTCTTTGGGTTTAGCAGTGTGCTCAGTACTGTGTGCAGTGGTGTTGTCAGAGTCAGAGGGCAGTGGACTACTGGCAGGGATGGACTTGGCGATGGCCAAGAAGAGCTGAATGTCGTTGTAGGACAGACGGATGTCCAGAGCAGGAAACTGAATCTGCCAGAAAATCACATGCACAATTAAAGGGTCAATCCACCCAGTTTATATGTCAAAGTCATTGGCAAGGTTGAGTAGTAGTCACCTGAAAACAGATAACAGTATAATTGCTTCACTGTTTTTTTCTTTTACAAGAAAATTACTTGAGTGACATTGTCTGGGTATCTCAGCTTAGTCTTGGAAACTACATATTTTTAAGTGCAAGTCTGTGCTACAAACCAGAGGCCTACATGTATAGAAAGACACTAAGTAACAAGGGTAATGAAAGACACTATTGGTATTATAGGAAAACCAGGTTAGAACCATACTAGAGACTAAAAGTCAGAATATATGCCAGATACCTACACCTATACATATTTGACTATTCTTTATAACAGGTTTCAAATGTGACAAATGTGGTGTGTTTTTATTGTATTGCTGTGATGCAACGGTGCTAACAACTGCACCATCATGCCACCTCAGTTACATGTACACAGGGGCGGCTGTGTGGCTCAGCAGGTAGAGTGGGTTGTCCACTAATCAGATGATCGGCAGTTCAATCCCGAGCTACTCCAATCTGCATGTCGAAGTGTCCTTGGGCGAGATAATGAACCCCTAAGCTCCTGAAGGCCTCGCCATTAGTGTGTGGATGGTTAGCTCCTAAAACTGATGCCAGATGAGCCAATGCCATCAGTGTATGAATGTGTGTGAATATGAATGAGATATGTCGTGTAAAAGCACTTGTTGAGTTGGAAGACTAGAAAGGTGCTATATAGGTACAGTCCATTTACTATATATTTAATTTTGGTTGAGTGTTAACTCCTGACCTCCAGTAGCGGTGGGATGTCCTCAACATTGAAGGCATCCAGTAGACCTGAGCTGCTTTGGTATGTGGGGCTGCCACACAGCTCCACCTGAACATTGACTGGGTCAATGATGGACAACGCGGTCTCCTGCTCACTGCCCAACCGACACGAGAACACCTTGGGGGTACAAAATACCACTCAATCAAAGATAATAAAATTCTAGATATTGGGTAAGTAGTTTGTAGCAATTGCACACTTCTTCAATATGTACCAATCATACTAAATATTCTAAAACCAAATATTCATTGTATACTCAAAATCTGATTTGATTTGATTTATTTGTATAGCCCAAAGTCACAAAGTACATTTGCCTCAGAGGGCTTTACAATATGTACAGGGAGTGACACCCTCTGTCCTTAGACCCTCGGTTCGAGTGAAGAAAAACTTGCCCACAAAAAACCTTTAACATGGAAAAAAGGTGGAAGAAACCTCAGGAAGAGCCACAGAGGAGGGATCCCTCTCCCAGGACCAACAGATGTGCAATAGATGTCATGTGTACAAAACAAATCAACACAAACATATTGTACAATTACAATGAATGATAAAATGACAATGAATTACAAAGAATGATAAAATGACAATGAATTACAAAGAATGATAAAAGTAGCAGTGGAACCTGTGATAGAGAGACACAGCAGCAAATCATTAACTACCGTATTTTCCAGACTATAGAGCGCATCTAAATATAAGCTGAACCCACTAAGCTTTTTTTTTTTTTTAAATAAATAAATTTTTTTTTACATATATAAGCCACACCGCACTATAAGCCGCTGATATCTAGGTTAAGAAATTAGATATTTACCGGATACACAGAAAGATTTTGTACCGTAAATGTTTATTTATATACCTGAACTGATTGTTTCCGAACAGTGCCTGTAACACGGCAGGAAAAGTGCTCACCATGGATTCATTAATGCCAAGGTTACGTGCAGCAGCTCTATTTCCTTCCTGGATAGCCAGATCGACTGCCTTCAACTTAAAAACTGCATCATACAAACTTCTTTGTGTGCTTTCCATGATGAGGGGGTGAGGGTGTGAAAATAATTCACTGTTAATAATTTGTTGTGCGTGTTGTGTTGCAAATAAAAACTAGCGTGTTCTTCTTTGCACTGACTTTCCCTGTCTCGTTTTTGCACTTCCTGTCAGAGCGCCCCGTGGCAGCTGCATCTTTGTATAAGCCGCATGGTTCAAAGCTTGGGAAAAAAGTAGCGGCTTATAGTCCGGAAAATACAGTATAAACTGTAATGGAGATATGATAGCAATAATGACAGTAGTAATATGTGTAGTGGACGTCGTGCAGAAGGAGGATAAGGAGGAGTTGTAAGTTACTGTTAGGCTAGTTACAAGTACAAGTAGTAGTCGTTAGTACAAATCAAATCAATTTTATTTGTATAGCCCAAAGTCATAAAATACATTTGCCTCAGAGGGCTTTACAATCTGTACAGGGAGTGACACCCTCTGTCCTCAGACCCTCGGTTCGAGTGAGGAAAAACTTGCCCACAAAAAACCCTTTTAACAGGGAAAAAATGTGGAAGAAACCTCAGGAAGAGCCACAGAGGAGGGATCCCTCTCCCAGGACGGACAGACGTGCAATAGATGTCACGTGTACAGAACAAATCAACAGAGACATATTGTACAATTACAATGACTGATAAAATGACAATGAATTACAATGAATGATAAAATGATCACAGTAGCAGATATGGTAGTAATAATGACAGTAATAATATGTGTAGTGGACGTCGTGCAGGATCACAGCAGCAGCCACGATCCACGAGAACCTGCTGGATGACAGAGCACAGAAACTCCGGGGAAGTTTGGTTAGTAACATGCATTAATGACACATTGTCCCACATGCTGGAGAGAGAGAGCGAGAGGAGGGAGGGACAGAGGGACGAAAGAGAGATAGAGGAGAGAAAAGCAGAAAGAAAGAAGAAAGAGAAGAAGAAGAAAAGAAAGAAAGAAAGAAAGACAGAAAAGAAAGCAAGAAAGAAAGAAAGAAGGAAGAGAGGAGAGATGTGAAACTGTGAACAGAGTAGGGTTTTCGGTAAGGGTGTGGGGGGGGGTGGTGGGGCTTATCACAAACGCGAAAGCTCTTAACGTCTTTCTTAAGGTGTTGAGACCGTGTTGCTCCCAAACCAAGAATGGTCGTTTGTTCCACAGAAGAGGGGGGCTGTAGCTGAAAGCCTCTGGCTCCCAATCTACTTTTGGGACTATAGGAACCAAAAGCGCAACCCAGCGTCCTGGAGTCGCAGTGTTCTAGAGGGTTGTGGTAGTAAGGTATGTATGAGCTCTTTTTCGATATTGCATGGTGCCTGGACCATGAAGAGATTTGTAAGTAAGGAGAACGAAGTTTAATTCTTTCTTGATATCTTACATAGGTAGCCCATGCAACGGAAGCCAAAAATGGCGAGATGTGATGTGACTCTCTGATCCTTGGTTTCCCGTCAGAACACGTGCAGCAAGAAATTCTGAATTAACTGCAAAGTCCTAAGTAAGGACTTATTTGAAGCGACAGCCTGATAACAAAAGAGTTACCAATGTCCCGCTTGAAGTAACAAATGGTGGACCTAGTTTTTCTGAGCCCACTCTTCGAACGTAGACGAAATGGCGTTGATTTTAGCTGATGTAGTAATACGTGAAGAATGAAGGTCCTCGTAAATTTGTTTTATGTGGACGTTAAGAGGACAAACGACTGATTCAAAGACAACTCCAAGATTCTTTACAGTGGGCGGAGGCCAGGGGGATCCCCATCTAAGAAACTAAGTCTCTAGAAAGAGAGTTTCGTGGGTGTGTTTGGGTTCCAATTACAAGCACTTCAGTTTTGTCTGATTAATTTACAAAAAACTTGTAGGTCATCCAGACTTTTATATCCTTAAGGCATGCTTGAGTTTAGTTAACTGATTGTTGCATCAGGGCTTGATCGATAAATATAATGGCGTCGTCAGCATTAACAATGGAAGATTGATTTAGAGTGATTCCTAATAATGTTCCCTAAGGAAGCATCTATAAACTAAAGAAGTGTTCCAAGTACAGAAACCTTGTGGGCGACTCCATGACAAACTTTGGTATGCATGGAGGGACTCATCTCATTGACGTGAACCAAACTGAGATCGATCTAAGAATACGATTTTAAACCCAGTTAGGGCGGTTCCTTTGATGCCCATTGAGTTCCAGCTCTGTGTCAACTAGGAAATTTGATGGTCAATGGTCGTCAAATGCAGCACTAATATCTAAACAGTACAACGTACAGAGATGAGTCTTTGTCTCGATGCCATTAGCGAGCGGTCATTTGTAAATTGAGCTAATGCTGGTTCTCTGTGCTCCCATGATTGCACTCTTCAATTCCTGACTGAAAATCCTCAAATAGGACTATTGTTATGGAGGAAATCACCACAGCCTGATTAGGTACCAGCTTTCTCAAGTATCTTGAGGAAGGGAAGGTTGATATCTGGTCTGTAGTTGGCTACGACCTCTGGGTCTCGCGTTGGGTTTTTTAAGACGATGGTTTTGTTTGGCGTGGCTACGCTGCTGCGTAAGCTAATGCTTATTCGAGAGTGATAAATGCTGGTCTCAGGGCTCGCTTTCTCCTCCTCTAACTCTTGACCTGATGTTGTGGGTGCAGAGCCAGTGAGACGTGTGGTGCAGCCTCGTCAGACATCATGTACCACTCTAATTGTTCTGGACTCAGATTAACCCCCGCTGCTACCCCCTCAGGCGCCACATAAATGTTTTGGATGTTAAAAACCCAGTCTTTCCCTTCTAATTGATCCTGAAATTTGTCCTGATACCAATTGTCTGCAGCCTATCATAAAACAGAGTTACGGGGGAGGATCGGGTGGCGATATGTATGGTTCAAGGGTTGCAATCCAGGGCTTCCACTGTTGGTAGGCAGAATCACACCAGGTGTTGAACCGTCTCTGGGGTGATCATTCCCAATATATGTCAGCATACGTTTCTTCAATGGGTTTTAAAAGATACTGCCCACTGGTGGCCTGTCCTATACAGTGGAACATGGTGCCATCATGTAGAGTCACCTTTAATCCATCCGGACTACAGAGGATAGAGGCTCCCAGTTTTTACAGGAGGTCTCTTCCTAACAAGTTTAGTGGCACTGTGGGGGGTGCACATACGAGTGTCCTCACAGTCTGTCCTCCTGCCTTCATTGACAGCATTGGATCTGCCAGGTTAATGCTGTCTTGGCCTCTCTGTGGGTGTGTCATTGTTGATATTGGCTCCACACCCCCCAGCGGTCCCATTCTGTGACTGGCACTGGGTGGCGCCTCCTCCTCCAGTTGGGCATAGGGCAGTGCCAGGGGTGTATGGTAGAGGCGGGCCATTCTGTCCCCTCCCCCTTACGGCCGGGTAGGGGTTAGCTGGATCCACTCTGCTGTTTCTATGGGGGCATTCACATTGCCAGTGGCCTTGAGCTCCACAGTAGTGACAACGATCTCCAGGTGACGCCGCCCACCTCATTTCGTTTCCACCCCTTCCTCGTCCCTCTCCATGCGCCCCTCCCCCTCGGATACCGCCCGTCTCTGTGTGGTGGCTGCAAAGGTGGGGGCTGTGGCGCCCAGTGGGGTACCGGATAGAGGCCTGGAGTCCCTACCTGTTGGGCGTTTAATCCATGTGTCTTTGCCTTACTAGAAACTCTCTGGGATTTTGCTTAGGATCCCATTTTATCTTGGGCATGGCTGCGGCATTGGGGAGAGGATACTTAGCTCTCATGGCTTTGCCTATGGCTGTGCTAACACGTGTGAATGGTGTGTCATCACCTAGTGAGTGTGTTTGTGCGTCTATCTCAATTTCCCTGACATCTGCTCCTGTGAGGCACCACGGGGTGCCTCCTTCACTTATGGGAGGTAATTTAACAACCAGGGCTTGTACATCACCTATCCCAAAAGGGCGATATTTGTCTCAGTTGCTGGACTGAATGAGTGGCATCATAAGTTTCTGATTAGCTTGTGATTTAGATCTAGTGGTCATAGCGTGTGAGGGGCGCAGGATGTCATCATAGTTTACTGTGGGAGTTATAATCAAACGGGTTATAGCTAGAGGGTTCATCTCTCCCTCTCTCAGGATCCTGCCACCTCCCTGTTACCTCAATCTCTACCCCTACTTTCTCTCCTTTTAAACCACCCCCCTTTTTTCTCTTCCTCTCCTGCTCTCTCCTGTTCCTTTCCTGCTACTTTGGCTTCTGCCCAGAACAACTTACCTAACCGTCTCTTATCACTTTCTGTCTCTCCCTTCTCACATCCAACATACACATACAACCTTACTCACATCCTCTCTCATCTGTTTCATGATCTCATCGTGGTCTTTACTACCGTGCATGCTCCGCACTACACGTGCATCTCTAACAGCTGTTCAGTCACAGTCTTGTACGAGCTGCTGAGTCCCCACCCCCCATCGTCTGTTTCTCTGTCAAACCTCCGTCCATATTGTCAATTGTACGTCCGTAATACTGCCAAAATTATTAAAATACGACGTCTGGATATACAAACTGCTATTTTCTGTTCGTACTACACACAGTGCAAATAAATCCTCAATCTAGATTTCGGTGGCTTACTTCAACAAGTCACTGCCTTCCGTTTACACCAGAGACTGGTTTCCGGCAGTGCTGCTGCTTCAACCACTTTCCTCTAGCAGTCATACACATTCACATTCATCATTACCCAAGTGTGTGTCTATGTGTGTGTGTCTATGTGTGTGCATGTACATGCAGACTTAATATGTACAATTAAACTCTATCTTTTTATGTTTTCAAGGACGTGCTTTGTGTTCAAGGGACTTCTATTTCTCCGGTCTTGTTGTTCCTCTTTTTTTCTTTATTGTTTTTATGAACAACTCACGGTTAGATCTTTAGCTTCTGGGGAGTGTGTTATCTGTGTGTTCTAGGTCTGGCCGACCGAGCCTATGGCACGCTGTGTCCCACGCGCTCAGTCCATTGATTCACGACTAGCCTTGAATCATGACACCAAACCTCATATATCAGTGATTTGGAGCAGTGTTCACTTACGTCCACAACCGCCTAACTAGTGCAGTTATGTTTCAGTGTTCAGAGACTCCAACATTCATACTTTGTATGTGATTACAATGTTTTCCTAAAATCTATCTAAATGTGTTCAAACAAATACAAAATCAACACATACACAATAACAACATTCCGGTCTTGCTGCAAGTAGCTCACGGGTTAAATTCAGAATTCGGGGGTCCTCACTTCCCCGGGCCTCAAACCCAGTCACAAACAATACCTCGTCAGAATATTGCGGGAGTTACCACACTCGAAGACGCTGGTCTTGTCAATAGATGCTCACAGTTTTTTTGGCTAATTACTGGTCTTGCTATCCAGAGGACTCACAGCCTGTGTACTCAAAGCTCTGGTCTTGTGACAGATGCTCACAGGCTCCTAATACTGGTCTTGCTATCATCACTCACAGACTTTGGCTTGCTTTAACACATAATTTTTCTCATTTCACTCGTTCAATACATTACTGTTTTATGTCTTTGTGTTCTTAATTCTCCATCTCTCACTTTTACAGACAAGTTACTACTGAGACCTAGGACACGTTTCAATTTAGTGGTGGTCAATGCAGATCAAGTTTCTGCTTACCTTTATGTTGCCATGGCCCGTGTCCTTTGTCCGTTCGTACCTGGTCCTTAAGTCCAATGAAGCCTAATTGCTTTCACGTTCAGGTCTGATTCAACTTCACAGTTGATCCCGGACGAGCCCCCAAATTGTTGTGGTGTTGCAAAACCACCCCGAATTGCTGCAGACCTGAAATACAAACAGAGAGATGTCTGAAATGAAGGAGACAAAGACAGATTCCAGTTTCGCCTTTGCAAAGGGAGAACACAGCTCTGAATCTTAACAGACCCCGCGGTCTGTCCACCTTCTCGCCCTGCTTCTGGGGTCCACAGCTTCTGGCTAGTTTTATTAACACACACACAAAACAGATACAAGGCATATGTCATAGGGTGTTCACTATACATCTTCCATTCCTTTCATGGTCATTTCTCTTAAACAAACACTGTTATTGAAGGTTTTGCCCCAGATAGTACTCTTCCTGAGACAGTTTGCAGCTGCCACGTCAGAGTACTCTCTCTAGTAGGACATCATAAACTTTTGACACAACCTGTCTATGTAAGATGTTCTATTTCTGCTCCTCAGTTCTAAACAACTCAAGTGCAGTCCCTCGTCTCTCTCTCTCTGTGTGTAGGCCTTGAACCTGCAACTCCTGCAAAACACTTATACTAGTTACACACACACTCAAAAGCAATATACTCTGGTGACCTTATACTTACACAGATACATTTAACACACATCTATTTTAATTCAAACATTATTATACATTTCCACACAACTCTAAAAGTGCACTATAAGCTAGCTACCTCGTAGCCAGACGTGTGGCACAAAGTAAGAAACCATTCACCATAGCGGAGGAGTTGGTTCTGCCTGCTGCTGTTGATATGTGCCGTGAGATGATCGGAGAGGCCGCTGCAAAGAAGCTGCTGACCATCCCACTGTGAGTCACACGACACTGTGAGTCACCGTATCGCGGACATGGCCTCAGACATACAGCAACAACTCATTGAAATAAAAAGTAGCCCTTTTTCTCTTTGCAACTTGCCAGTCCACTGATGTCACGAATGCTGCGCTGCTGTTGGTTTTTGTTCGCTATCGCTGGGACAGTAGTTTGCATGAAGACATACTGTTTTGTGGAGAGCTACCAACACGACTACGGCTCAGAATGTTTCCGCTGCATTGATAACTACTTCAGTGAGAATGGCCTGGACTGGCAGAACTGTGTCGGGGTGTGCAGTGCGGTGCGCGTCAATGACTGGCAAGCATCACGGTGTCATCCGACAGATACTCGATCGTGCATCAGAAGCTAAATGGACACACTGTTTTCTCCACCGTGAATGCCTTGCAGCAAAAAATATGTCACCAGAGTTCCACGGGGTGATGGATGTAAGTGTGAAAACCATCAACTTTATTAAAAACAATGCTGTGAACTCCAGATGTTTTACTAAGCTTTTGAGGACATAGAAGCAGATCACATCCAGCTGCTCTATCACAGTGAGTGAGGTGGCTCTCAAGAGGACTGGTCCTCAAGCGTTTGTTTGAACTGAGGAATGAAGTCTTCTCGTTTCTCACTGAGAAAAAATCTCCTCTTACACATTACTATGCCAACACAAGTTCACAGCACAACTTGCCTACCTCTGTGACATTTTTACACTACTGAACCAGCTGAACATCTCACTTCAAGGAAGAGCCAGAACATGTTTGTTGTTGCAAACAAAGTTCAAGCTTTCAAGAGAAACTTGCTTTGTGGACCAAGAGGCCCAGGAAAAGAGAATGGACATGTTTTCTACTTTTGTCTGACCTTTTGGAAAACTCCCCTCAGGTGAATATTAGTGACTCAGTCTCTCAGCACCTCTCACAACTGGCAGAGAAATTTGATGACTATTTTCCTGAGATCCCAGAGAGGGACACATGTGGATTTTGGACCCATTTTCTGTGGATCCCACTGCAAATGATGTTGCTTTGCCCTCACATCTGGAATCCCAGCTTCTGGAAGTTTCCACTGACAGCACTTTAAAGTTGCAGTGGGGCAAACTGGACCTGGGCTCCTTCGGGTTGCTGTCTCAAAGGAGTACCCATTTCTTGCACTGAGGGCTGTGAAACTCCTTCTCCCATTCACCACCACGTACCTGTGTGAGTCAGGATCTTCCATCCTGGCCACAACTAGACCAAAGCCTGAAACAGGACTCAGAGCAACGCTGGAGGCTACTCTGAGAGTGAGCCTTTCCCCCATTCCACCCAGACTGGATCTGATTGGGTCTCAGAGGCAGGCCCAGTTTTCATTAAGAGGTGAAGATAAAGGTGAGGTAAAGGAGGTAAAGATAAAAGGTTGAAGAAAAAAAATTGTATAATTGTTATATTGTTTTATTGTTCATATGTTCAGATATAAATATTCTTCTGGTTCTACCATGCACAATATAGTTTCATTTGCACTTTATTTCAATTTTTTTACTTTATTTATTTTATTTAAAAAACATTGTTTTGAATGTATTTATTTTATCACCACCTTTTTTGATTGATTTTATATGTGTTTATATTATTTTTATTCTGAGTGCTCCTTTTTTATTTAAGTAAAATCTAATTATTGGTCTTTTTTTATTATTAAGCCTGAATTTATGATTTGTGCCATGAATCAGAGGCAGGCCCAAGTGTCTCATTAAGAGGTGAAGATAAAAAGAAGTTGTATAATTGTTGTTTTATTGTTATTGTTCATATGCTACAGATATAAATTTCTTCTGGTTCTACCATGCATAATATAGTTTCATTTTACTTTATTTCAATTTTATTTACAGTTTATTTTATTTAAAAAACTTTTTGAATGTATTTATTTTATCACCACCTTTTTATTGATTGATTTATATGTATTATATTATTATTTTTCTCTGAGTCCTTTTTTATTTAAGTAAAATCTAATTATTGGTCTTTTTTCATTAATAAGCCTGAAATTATTGATTTGTGCCATGAATCAAAGCCTGATGTGCACACACATCAGGCTTTGATTCATGACATGTTTAACCTTGACGTTAACATTGACATGTTCAATAAAAGTCTTTGTGATGATCATATTTTGTGATGTCATTTTATTTGACAAGGTTTTTGCTTGGTAAACTGTAAGTGGATTTGGTTTATTGAATTGAATACAAATCAAACCAAGAGTGAGATAATTATAAACCTATACAGTGTATATACATATTAAATAATATAATATAATTAATAATAATAAATAATATATATTAAAATTATATTTAATGGGCCCTGGGCCACTCTGTACTGAAAAAAAATGGGCCTCAGGGTCAGAAAGGTTAAGAACCTCTGCACTATAAGACCCTAACCCTGAGAAACGTTTATAAAGTATTGGCTTCACAGTATGACCCCCTTGGATACCTCATCCCATTCACCACCAGGGCCAAAGTCTTACTCCAACAGCTATGGGCCAGCAAAAAACAATGGGACCAGCCAATACCTACAGGAGACCTCCAAAAGGCCTGGGAAGAGTGGGAGAGTGAACTCCCAACACTAGCGCACGTCTCCTTCCCCAGGTGGTATGAAGGCAGCCCTCACACCTCACCCTAGTGGAACAGATAGAGAGCTGCATATCTTCTGTGATGCATCTGAGAGGGTTTATGGGTCAGTGGCATACATGAAAACAACAAATCAGAGGGGGGAGACTAACATCTCATTCGTCATGTCCAGATCACATGTAGCTCCACTAAAGCAACTGACTATACCCCGCTTGGAACTGTCTGCAGCCTTAACAGCAGCTCAGCTGAGTAAACTTATCAAAACCGAACTGACAGTGTCCATCAATAAAACTTGGCTGTGGTCTGATTCCACCATTGTATTAACATGGCTGCATTCTGAATCCTGCAGGTACAAGCCCTTTGTTGCCAACAGGATTGCAGAGATACCTGACCTAACCTCAGCAGACGAATGGAGGTATGTAGATACAAAACAGAATCCAGCAGACAATATAACTAGAGGTAAGCCACTCAAAACCTTGAATAATAAACACAGATGGCATACCGGCCCTGTATTCCTTCACCTTCCCCCAAGTGAGTGGCCAGCTTGTCCTACCCCTGCTGAAGATATAACGTCAGAGCTAAGGAAACCTCTATTTTGCAGTCTCACACAAACCACTAAGTCATTTAACCTACCTGACCCGAAACACTACAACACCTGGACAGATCTAATCGATGCCACATTTCTAATGATGCAAGCTGCAACCTTTGATTCCGCATTGGATTCTCTATCCCCTGAGTTTGACAAGACACTTGAGGTCATAAGAGTGGGCGGCAGACTGAGACGAAGTGAAGACCTTGAACTTGATACCTTACACCCCATTGTTCTTGATCCTAAACACCCATTAACACTGCTCTTGATACAGGATTATGATGAACGTCTTCACCATCCAGGACCTGACAGAGTGTTTGCTGAGATCCGGCGGACATACTGGATTCTGCGGGGTAGACAAGCCATCAAAAAGCATCAGTGGGCATGTAATGAATGCAGAAAATGGCGTGGTAAACCTGCCTGTCCTAAGATGGCTGACCTTCCTCCTTCCAGACTGAGACTGTGGAAACCCCCTTTCTGGTCCACCGCAGTGGACTGTCTTGGCCCCCTGCATGTCAAAGTGGGGTGCCAGGTGGAGAAAAGATGGGGAATATTATTCAAATGCATGACCACCAGATGCACCCACATAGAAATCTTGACCAGTCTTGACACTGACAGTTTCCTTATGTCCCTCAGGCGTTTTGTGGCTTGTAGAGGATGTCCCTATGAGCTCCTCTCTGACTGCGGAACCAACTTCAGAGGAGGGGCTGCAGAACTTAGGGATGCATTTACTGCCATGAACCCAAACCTGAAACAACAGCTAAGTCAGTATCAAATACAATTTAACTTCAATCCACCGAATGCCCCTTGAAAAAACTATCTATAAATGCTCTGCTGTTGGTTCAGGAACATCCAATGTGGTGTGCACATTCAAACACCCAGGATCCAGTGAGCCGTTCAATGTAATTTATTTTCAATAAACAAAAACAGATGAACATAAGGAGGTGGATAGTTTCATATAACTTAATGCATCCACAATAGGATGGACGAAAGGTGCAGCCGGTGTGTCCCTTTGTTCTGCAGTGGAGGGAAAAAAGAGAGAGAGCATGAGGTTTGGGGGCGGACTTATAAAACCTTAGGAAGGTGTGGTCTTCTTGGCAGGGTGGAGTCTTGTGATTTTCAACAGCCACCCCTTCAAATGGTACTTTTGAATTTGATTAATAAATCACAAGTTGTCAGAGTCTGATTCAACTGGTGGGAGAACTATAAGCTTGGTGTGGGACTCATAGTAATATTGGCGATAGTCATGGACACCCCCCATTCTCAGTTTGTATTCAGTGTGTGCTAGGTTCTCATTTTGTTGTCATTATTTTTATTTATTTGCAATGTGATATTTATGCAGAAGACCAGCTAATATTTGCGGTAGGTTAAAAGGTGTATCCAACGTATAGCTTAGGCACAGGCACTATGAGGCAGCTTAAGGGTCCTTTTAGTAGTAGTGCAAGAGAGCGCCAATTAATGAATGGACCCCCAGTCAGCCTGCATGTCGCGATGTTGTCGTGCTGATGTGCTTGTGTTTCTGTGTTGACAGACAAAAGTAAAGAATCTAAAACTCATGCACGCCTGAGAGTGATCCTTTGTGCTCAAGTGTGCAACATTGGTCACAGGTCTGATGTAAGTCTTCCCCCCATATGTGACTTCCACAGTTCTGGTTCTTCCATCATGACCAGGAAATGTGTGTGCCACTTTCCCTACTGGCCACATACCTCTTGGTAGCTGAGGGTCCATCAATAGTACCACAGCGCCTTCGGTCAGCTCCTTAGCGTCTTTCTGCCATTTACCACGCACCTGTAGGTTTGGCAGGTAGCTCTTGATGAAGCAAGACCACTACCTGTCGGCCATTACCTGGCTGTGTCTCCATCTTCTCCTCCCCAGCAGACTGGTGTCAGCATACACAGCTTGGGGGAGAGACGCGTCTCGCCGCCCCATGAGCAGGATATTTGGAGTGATTGGATCAGGATCTGCAAGATCAGATGATGCATAGCCAAGTGGTTTTGAATTCAATATGCCTTCTATCTCAATTAATACTGTGTGGAGGACTTCCTCTGAGACAGTCTGGCTTCCTACTGTCACTCTGAGAGCAGCTTTAACAGACCTTATTTCTCTCTCCCACAGTCCTCCAAAATGAGGGGCATTCGGTGGATTGAAGTTAAATTGTATTTGATACTGACTTAGCTGTTGTTTCAGGTTTGGGTTCATGGCAGTGAATGCATCCCTCAGTTCTGCAGCCCCTCCTCTGAAGTTGGTTCCACAGTCAGAGAGGAGCTCATAGGGACGTCCTCTACGAGCAACAAAACACCTGAGGGACATAAGGAAACTGTCAGTGTCAAGACTGGACAAGATTTCTATGTGGGTGCATCTGGTGGTCATGCATTTGAATAATATTCCCCATCTTTTCTCCACCCAGCGCCCCACTTTGACATGCAGGGGGCCAAAACAGTCCACTCCGGTGGACCAGAAAGGGGGTTTCCACAGTCTCAGTCTGGAAGGAGGAAGGTCAGCCATCTTAGGACAGGCAGGTTTACCACGCCATTTTCTGCATTCATTACATGCCCACTGATGCTTTTTGATGGCTTGTCTACCCCGCAGAATCCAGTATGTCCGCCGGATCTCAGCGAACACTCTGTCAGGTCCTGGATGGTGAAGACGTTCATCATAATCCTGTATCAAGAGCAGTGTTAATGGGTGTTTAGGATCAAGAACAATGGGGTGTAAGGTATCAAGTTCAAGGTCTTCACTTCGTCTCAGTCTGCCGCCCACTCTTATGACCTCAAGTGTCTTGTCAAACTCAGGGGATAGAGACAACAGGCGACTACTTGAGGGGATCTTCTTTCCATGTTTCAAAGTCTGAAAGTCCTGTGGAAAGCTCTCAGCTTGTGCATTAGAGATGAGGGCAATTTCGGCTTTGCCTCTTAATGAGGCTGGTAATGCGGAATCAAAGGTTGCAGCTTGCATCATTAGAGATGTGGCATCCACTAGATCTGTCCAGGTGTTGTAGTGTTTCGGGTCAGGTAGGTTAAATGACTTAGTGGTTTGTGTGAGACTGCAAAATAGAGGTTTCCTTAGCTCTGACGTTATATCTTTAGCCAGTTTTGGGTCTTTCTCGAGTTTACGTTCAGTTCTGCCAAGAAGGGGTATGACTGCTTCAACTGGGGCATACAGTGCAGGTGCATTTTTCCTCTTCAACAGGGGGGTAGCATAGCGGTCGATGTTATTTACATTTACTCGTGTGGTCTTTGCATTCAGAAGCTCAATGGCTTTGATCTAGTGATCAATTTTTCACTTCAAAAGGGAAGAGTATCAACTTGCCACAGTTTTTCCACATTTTGTCTAAGCTCAGCATACTGGTTGGCTTGTGACATAAATAAGCATTGAGTGGAAGCAGATGACTCACCAAACCATGCAGGTCCCTGGAGAGCCCATCCAAGCCTTGTCCTCACCGCTGCAGGGGATCCCTTTGGGCCATAGTGGACTCTTTCCACTGGTGTGATGAGGAAAGGGTTATCTGATCCAATAAGGATGTGTTAACGTTAAGGAATGATTTCAGTGGGAGACCATGCAAATGGGAATAGCGCTGCTTCAGTTTGTCTATTGGATAGCTCTGCTCAACAAACATTATTGGGTCTGTGGTGAAAGCCCGCTCTATGGAGTATTTCTTTTCAGGGCATGAAGCAGCAGATAACTTAAGGTTTACAGCTCTGCCTTCAAGTTTCTCAGTTTGTTGCCTCACTGTGCGAAGCTTAAGTTGCTCAGGCTCTGCCTCCAATCCGAGGTATTTAGCTGCACTAGGTAACAACATTGTTCGTTCAGATCCATCATCCAAGATGGCATAAGTGTCAAATGTCTTGTCTTTGTTCGAGAGTCTTACTTTAACCACTTTAAGGAGAACTTTAGGTGACATACCTTGTGGGTTTATGTACAATACTCTAGAAGACATCTGAGTTTTATTTACTTCGTGTAATACACCAAGATGCTGGCCATTACACTTGGGGCAAGGTTTCCGCAGGGTGCAGTCTGCAGCTTTGTGGGTCCTCCCACATCTCCAGCACCTGTTCTGCTCCTTCAACCACTTTGTCACTCGGTCTGGGCTTAAGGCCTTCAAAGTTTCACAGTTGGTCAGATAGTGGGCTGTTGATGTACAATATGCACAGGGGAATCGCCTCTGGGATGGAGGCTGATGCTCGGATGCAGTTTGTCGGTGTGGTGACTTCCTTTCAGCTCCATGAAGAATAGTAGCAGCGGGGGACTTCATTCTCTGGTTTGGTTCTGTCAGGCCGGGACTCAAATGAGGACTCAGATGCAGAGTTAGGCAGACAGCTGTTTTATTCAGGACGAAAACAAATCCTCGACTGAGTGAGGCTATGAAAAGGGCCTAAACTAAAGGAAACAAAAAATCACTCCAAGGAGGAAAAAACACTGAACTACTCTAATTAAAGATAACAAAAACAAAAACACTCTCGACGAGGAAAAACAAAAAGGCTATGAAACATTAACTAAAGGCGCTCTAAACGAGGCTGAAATCACACAAGGCTAGATACAAAGAAACAAAAAGGCTAGACTAAGAAGTACAACAGAAAATCACTCATACGAGGAGAAAACAAAAGAACACTAGAGCTATGACGCTGTGACTATGGGCTATGGAAAAAGGCTTTGGTGTACGCTATGAAGGACGAAACACTTTGGCACGGGACAAAGGGAGACGCAGACAATATATACACAAGGTAATGGGGAACAGGTGGAAACAATCAGGGCGGGGAAGACAATCAGACCGGTGACACACGAGGAAGGGCAAGTGACCTGAAACGAGAGGAGAGTTAACTTTCAAAATAAAACAGGAAATGACAAGACATAACAAAAACCCAGCTTGACCTCACCGCGGTGTGACAGTACCCCCCCCTCTAGGGCCGACTCCTGACGGCCCAGGCTGGTCAGGGTGGTCCCTGTGGAAGTCTGTGATGAGGGTAGAGTCAAGGATATGACGAGACGGGACCCACTGCCTCTCCTCAGGACCATATCCTACCCAGTCCACCAGATACTGTTTACCTCGGCCCCGGTTGCGAACTGCCAGTAACCGCTTGACCTTGTATACCGGACCGCCGTCTATCACTTCTGGGGGCGGCGGAGGGGCGGCGGCTGGGACCATCGGACTCTCCTTGGCGGGCTTGATCCGGCTTACGTGGAAGGTCGGGTGAACACGGAGGGATCGGGGCAGGCGAAGGCGAACTGCTGCAGGGCCGATGAGCTTGGTGATCGGAAACGGACCCACGAACCGCGGTGCCAGCTTCTTGGAAGGCACTTTAAGGTGGAGATCCTTGGCGGAAAGCCACACTCTCTGTCCTGGCTGGTAAGCCGGGGCGGGTCGCCTCTTGCGGTCTGCAGTCTTCTTGACCCGGTCCCCTTGGCGAATTAAAACCTGCTTGGCGGCTGCCCAGATGCGGTGGCAGCGGCGAACCATGGCATGGGCGGAGGGCACAGACACCTCCCGCTCGTTGTCTGCGAATACAGGAGGCTGGTAACCAAATACACATTTGAACGGTGAAATACCTGTGGCCGAGGTGGGCAGTAGGTTGTGGGCATACTCGACCCAGACCAGGTGTTTGCTCCATGTCGAGGGATTCTGAGAGACCAGACACCGGAGGCCGGTTTCCAGTTGTTGATTGAGGCGTTCGGTCTGGCCGTTGGCCTCCGGGTGATAACCCGAGGTCAGGCTGGTCTTGGCTCCGATGAGTCGACAGAACTCCCTCCAGAACCTGGAGATGAACTGGGGGCCCCGGTCTGACACAATGTCTTTGGGAAATCCGTGAACTCTGAAAACATTGATCATCATGATCTCCGCCGTTTCTTTGGCGGAGGGCAGTTTAGGCAAAGCAATGAATCTAGCCATCTTGGAGAACCTGTCCACCACTGTGAGGACAGTGGTGTTGCCTTGAGAGACCGGGAGCCCCGCGACGAAGTCCATCGAGATGTCGGACCACGGTCTGGAGGGGATGGGAAGTGGCTGCAGGAGACCCATGCGTGACCCGGAGGACGTCTTGTTCCGGGCGCAGACCGAACATGCCTCTACGTACTCCTGGACCTCCGGCTCCATGGAGGGCCACCAGAACCTCCGGGAGATGGCGAACATCGTTCTTCTGACTCCCGGATGGCAGGAAAGCAGCGAGGTGTGGGCCCAGTGGATCACCTGTGGGCGCATATCAACCGGGACAAACAAACGATTCTCTGGACACCCACTAGGTGACGGAGCCTCACCATTAGCCTGCTTAACCTCATTTTCTATTTGCCAGGTCAGCGCTCCAACCACACATGAAAGTGGGAGGATCGTTTCTGGATCCTTGGCAACAGGCTCAGGGTCGAAGAGACGAGATAGTGCGTCTGGCTTGACGTTTCGGGACCCTGGCCTGTATGAGAGAGAAAAGGAGAATCGGTTAAAAAATAGCGCCCACCTGGCCTGGCGAGAATTGAGTCTTTTAGCTGTCTTGATGTACTCTAGGTTTTTGTGATCTGTCCAGACAATGAATGGATGGTCCGCCCCCTCGAGCCAGTGTCTCCACTCCTCCAAAGCTAGCTTGACCGCCAGCAACTCCCGGTTACCAACGTCGTAGTTCCGCTCCGCCTTGGATAGTCGCCGTGACAGGAAAGCACAAGGGTGCATCTTACCATCCTGCTCTGACCGCTGTGAAAGGAT